>NW_007756182.1:5928-7212 GCF_000696425.1 Galeopterus variegatus | reverse complement strand
TAAACTCCTGTTGGATTACAAATTAAGAGATTGAGTAAAATATTTTTTTCTTATTGTTTCAACAAACACAACAACAATAGCAAGCCCACTGAATAAGGGACAAATTAGCGCATTTTCTTAAACAAATCAGAGAGTAAAGTTAACATAACAAACAGCAAATCTGAAATCAGGTTTGACAGAGTAGTTTTCAGGGAAAAGCAGGATCAAACATTTGCTCACCTGGGACAGAGATCACTAGATGGCAAACACACTAGAATAAGGGTGAAATTAGAAATATTTCATGAATTTCCAAATGTCCAGTGTGCTAAAGCATCAGAGTGTGAATCTGCCAGGATGCACATATCTGCAGGGATCCTAACTTCTTTCTGGCTTCTCCAGGGTTGGGGAGAACCACTCAGCTCCTACCTCCTGGGGTGGTGCTCAAGGGGGAGAGAAGCAGCCCCCTGCCTAGAGCTCCAGCACCTCCCCCAGATCCTCCACACGACAAGTTATCAATGTGCACGGGAGGCAGCCNCTCCAGGGTTGGGGAGAACCACTCAGCTCCTACCTCCTGGGGTGGTGCTCAAGGGGGAGAGAAGCAGCCCCCTGCCTAGAGCTCCAGCACCTCCCCCAGATCCTCCACACGACAAGTTATCAATGTGCACGGGAGGCAGCCAAGCCAATATTTATGCTTTACATTTTGAGAAACTGCTGAACAGTTTTTCGATGTGGATATACAATTTTATGTTCTCACCAGCTTTTTATGAACAGACTTCCACATTTTCATCAATATCTCTTATTATTCCTTACTTTTATCATATTCATACGACGTGGCACAAAACAGAAACTTAAAACATAAAAGAACCCACACACTAAGCACTGCATGTTATTAATTCCACTTATGAAAATTATACAGAATAGGAATGCATGGAGACAGAAATTAGGTTAATGGTCACTGGACTGGGATAAGCAGCGGGAAGGGAGGACTGGAAAGTGACACTGAAGAGACGTGTTCATTTTGGGATATTCAGATAAACTAATATTAAATTCTGTTTTTGGTTTCACAAATTTTGTTAATTATTTTGTGAGTAACGTATACTGAAGTCTTCTAAACTGTACAGTTTTATAGGTAGATTTTATCATAAGTAAAGTACATTTCAATAAATTTAAAATTCTACACATCATTTTCAAATATCAATATAGTTATACAATTTCATACCGTTTATAAACCCCATGAAACATATGTTTGTGAAATAAACAGCAAACATATTGTGCTGCCAGTAATTTAAAGGATATGAGTGCATG
>NW_007756182.1:0-4996 GCF_000696425.1 Galeopterus variegatus | reverse complement strand
CCAGTTTTCCCTGCATCACTTGTTGAGAGGAAGTCTTGTCCCCAATGTAGATTTTTGTTGCCTTTGTCCAATATCAGATGTCTGTGAGCCTGAGGGGTGATTTCTGTATTCTCAATTGTGCTCCACTGGTCTGAATGTCTATAGTCAGTAATAATAGTGTCTATAGTCAGTAATAATATATTTCAAAATACCAAGGAGAGTAAGTTTAAAAAGTCTTCCCCCCAAAATTATAAGTTGACCAGCTTGACCTTGTAAATCTACACAACTATTCCAGTTGACGAGAAGGCAAAACATCACTAGAAAAAAATGTCTCATTATATTAGTTATACTATGTTTCCATTTGTATTGTCAGGGCTAGTGCTCAGACCCTTCAAACCCAAGACCCATTAAACCCATTGTACAAATTGGGTCACAAACCCCTCACATGCCAGGCTGGGTCACCAGACACTTCACACAGGTCCACGCTAGGTAATTGGGAAAGATCCCCGGTAGATAACATGAGCTCCATCTTCAGCAACAGCAGCAGCAGGAGCTTACAGGTCCAGCAGCTGACAAGTCTGGTGTTGGAGGAGGTGGTGGTGGCAGCGGCCTTGCAGAGGGTCCCGGGGGCACTGGAAGCAACAGCTTGGATCAATAACCTCCAGTAGCAATAGAGGCTTCCCCCTGGCCCCTGTGGGCACCCCAGGGGTAGAGGGAGCACCGTGGATCAGAGCCACTCATCCTTTATACTTATCTCCATAACCCAGGTCACTGGGATGCACATGCGCAATTACATTAGACAATAACCAAGGAACACCTGGGTACACGTGCATATTTACATCAAATGCTCAGCAATATTTTGAAAATCTGAGGGGCCCTGACCATTTTCCTATATTTTCCCAACAGATCTAATTATTCCACATTATATACATTTATCAAAACATCATTCTGTTCCCCATAAATGAATACAATTATGATTTGTCACATAAGATGATATTAATAAAAAGTGAAGGAGATATAGCCTCTCTCAGACCACACAGTGGTGAAGGATCAAGGCGTCCCTCAGAAATCCCGAATGAGCTGAGGACAGCGGCCAGCACAGCTTCCATTCGACACCTTCAATGTGAAAAGTGGAAGTAAATAAGCAGCAACCAGAAGGACACATAAACACAGCCCTTTTCTCCAGGTGTGACACGAGGAGTTCTGGGTTCAGGTCTCACACATAAGAAGCTTGGATGTCATCGCTCCCATCCAGACAACAATAAAAACAGGGAACAAAATGAAAATTGGTGACAATTCTTATATCTGTAAAAGAATTGAAGTCACAGTGTGAACTGCTGTCCCCAAAACTGAAGATGCAGCCAGGAAGAAACAGAGCGTCATAACCTGTCTGTTTAGAAACTCATAAGCAGAAACCTCCATGGGATCCAGGACTGGGGGAGATAAACCAGAGCTACAGCTGAAGAATTGCTGAAGACTCAGAGCTGGGAAATCTGAGTGCAGACCAGTGGAATGGTCTCAGGGATCCCCAAACCTTTAAAATCTACCTCAGGGGCCCAACCGTGTTTTCCTAGAAAATATCAGAGAAGAATCCTCATGTTCACAGCAGAGAAAGGGAGGAAGGAGCCTTCTGAAATACACCAGAGCATGACCTTCTCTATAAGAAGGCTTGGACTTAGGAGAAGCGAGTTTAGCTGATCCTAAGAGATTGCAGATACATCAGAGCATCATTAACCTGAGAGAAGAGAAAAATGAATCCCCTCCACCTCCCTCAAGAGATTTGCAGTCTCCCCTAAGGGAGGGTAAAGGGAGAAGCACTTGGGAAGGTCCCACCCAGCACACCACTCACTAATGACAGAACACATCCTAGGACTGTGCACTGCTTCCCTACCCCACACCTTACCCACATCAACTGGGCTTCTGTATCATGACAGAAAAACAAAAACACAACATGCACCTTAGACACGATTTAAGAAGTCTCTATGAAAATGTAGTCCACAGAGGAGACAAAAGCAAGGACATCAGGGGTCATTTTATGGAGTCTGTTGCTTGTCTTGTCAACTTATCATGACTTGTCTGTGACAGACCAAGCCAAATATTCAGCCCAGCAGGTTTTTATTTCTGTGCTTGTCACCCTGAACTCTCCAAATGGAAATATAAGAGCTGTGTCTGGCACTCGGGCATCTGCTTCTCAATCCAGGACACTGAGGAATGGGAAGAGAGGGACACATCCTGAACATCAATGTCCACAGTGTGGATGAGGATCCAGACCCTGAACTGCCTCATTGAGGATAGAGACACCATGGGCAGGGGTCCTGTAGGATGATAATAACCACGTGGGTGTAGCTGCATTTATTTAGGGACATATTCCCTAAATAAATGAGAGGACATTTATTTAGGTAAAAATGCTGATTTAGAGACAGGGCACTCCTGGACAGCTGTAACATTTGGGGAAAATAATAATAGATCATAATGATTTGTGTGTCAGGAAGAAAAAAGGTAAAAAAGGAAAAAAAAAAAAAAAAAAAAAAAAAAAAAAACTCAAGGAACGAAACTCCCCAGTGAAAAGAACCTTCTCATCTGCACATGAGGAAAGTTACTTCACTCTGTGTTGCCTGCAGTGAGAATGTGAGAAATTAGAGTCACATAGAATAAAGCAGAACATGAGCCTGAGGGGCATCTGGAGTCAGCAGAGCAAAGGAAACCTAAGATCCTGAGAGGAGCCCCCCATCCCCTCTCTGCACCTGCTCCATGGGGCACAGGAGCTGGGTGGGCCTTGAGCGCCCCCTGCAGCCCAGACCTCTCCTGTATCCTGCAGGGAGGTTTGTGTCTGGGCTCACACTGACTTCCTGTCACTGTGTCTCTCGCACAGTAATACACGCCTGTGTCCTCATCTGTCACAGAGCTCAGCTGCAGGAAAAACTGGTTCTTGGATGTGTCCCTGGTGATGGAGGTGTGGCTTTTGAGGGATGAGTTATAAGCTGTACCACCACTACTACGGATTGCTGCTATCCACTCCAGCCCCTTCCCTGAGAGCTGGCCGATCCAGCTCCAGTCATAACTACTGGTTGTGATGGAGTCACCAGAGACTGTGCAGGTGAGGGACAGGGTCTACTAGGGATTCACCAGTCCTGGGCCCGACTCCTGCAGCTGCACCTTGGACAGGACACCTGGAGACAAGGAGAGTCAGAGCCTGTCAGTCACACACAGTCACAAACATCCCAGAATCCATGTGTGACATCTGAGACACTCACGTTGGGAAGCTGTCACCAGGCAAAGGAGAAGAGCCCACAGTCTCATCTTCTATTAGATCTCAACTCTGCCTTCCCCAGAGACCTGAGCCCTGTCTGAGGACAGACCTGTGAGCTTCCACCGCCCAAGTGTCCACATTTACCCCAGAGCTTGAAGGAAAATTTGCATGTGAGGGAGCTCTGTCCTTATAATTGTTGAGGAACTGAGGTGGGAAGCTTTATTTTTTGAAATGTTTATATATTTTTTTTTTTCTTGAAATTATCTGACATGTATTTATGGTATGGGAGGGAACTTGGTGAGCCACATGGCATAATGTGGCCCCAGCTTTCTGAGCCCAGATCTACCTTCCTTCAACCCCTGTGTTCTGTGCTGACTTGGACCCAGCCCAACTCTCCCACAGAAACTCAGGCTCTGGGTCTTGCTTCTGCAGTTCTGATCCCAGCACATCCCCTGCTTTCTTTCCCTGGACACTCTCCTGGGATGTGGGTCTCATCACACCTGAGAGTTGTTACTTGTTACATTGTTGCTGTTACATGAGTTCCAGGCCTGCCTTGTGTTTTTCATCCTGCCATACAAGACACAGCACATCAGAACCACAGAGACTCTGCAGTAAATAATGCCCAGTGTGTTACTGAGGACGCTGATTCTCAATATCTGGGAAAGATAAAAATCTTAAATTCTTCCATTCCATGGTCATTCCTGTCCATCTAAAGTGTACAAATGTTCAACTTAAATTCACTTCTCACTCATATTTTATAGATTTTATTCCTTCATTTAATCCACCAATCTTATCAGATATCAAAAACTAAAATCGATTACAATGGTTAACATGAAAGCAGTAATAACATCCTATTGCTAAACTTTAAAAGCAAATTTTCCCTTGATGTCCACCTGACTGTGGGCATGAGAGCCAGTCCATGTCTGTGGGCATCACTCTCTGGATGACTGCCCACCACAGAGAAAGAGGCCAGGGATAGGGTTGGATGCTGTGATTTGTCTGCCCCTGTCAGCACCTTGTCAGTCCCAAGGACAGCTCCATGTCCAGGAGGGACAGCCCTTCAAGAGTCCTGAATGAATGACAAGACAGGAGCTGCTGATGAGCAATTTGGGGATGATTCTTCAGGTCATGTTTACTCAGACACTGTGTAGGAGTTTTATCAAAATGTTAAAAGACCTGGTAAAAAGGTGACGATAAACAAAGACTCTGAAGTGATAAAGCAGGTATTAGAACCAGAATAAGATATGATACAGATTTTGGATTTATCAGAGAGGAGATTTAAAGTAACTCTGTGTATGTGCATCTATGTTTCAGTTTTTTTTTTTTTTAATTCAGTTGAATCTACAGAGTCCTAGTGGCCCACCTCTGGTTGTCCAGGAGAACTTGTCAGGATGCTCTGCCTCATGGAGAAACAGCCCAGCATCTCAGTGGAATAAGGTACAAGAACAGAGATCTACATCCTGCTCGTTTCTATTCTAACATACTCAGGAGGGAAGTTGTGGATAGAAGAGGTGACTGATTCATAACGTCAGTCAGGAACACAGACTCTACTGGTGTGAGTCTCCAAATCTATACCTTGAGGACAGACATTTAACAGAAAACAGAAGTTGAGGGAATGATGAATTTCAGGTGGAATATTTTTTAACTGCTGTAAAGACACTCAATATGAGGTCTCCCTAGAAACACAATATAAGTGCTTGACACAGGACTGTTAACCACAAATGCAGTGTTGTAGAGCAGATCTCTAGACCTTGTTCATCCTGCATA
>NW_007756181.1:1351-7212 GCF_000696425.1 Galeopterus variegatus | reverse complement strand
TTTTTTTTTTTTTTGTGACCGGTAAGGGAATCGTAACCCTTGGCTTGGTGTCGCCCGCACCACGCAAAGGCAGTGAGCGCACTGGCCAGTCCTATATAGGATCCGAACCTGCGGCATCGGCCCTACCAGCACCACTGTGCTCCCAGCACTGCACTCTCCTGAGTGAGACACGGGGTCGGCCCTAACTGTCATTTTTAATGTTTTTGTTGTATTAGCTCCAACTCTTCTCAGTGAGAGAGAGTTTCTTCTCATCTTCATTCCAGAAGAAAAAAGGAAGAGATGGGGATAAAAAATTAGGCAAAAGCTTGTAATGCCAGTGGGTTGCCTGGCCAGGAAAATCTAAGGAATGACTCTAAATCTTGGCACGAAGCAAGAATGCAGCCAATTATACCAACTTTCTAGTACTTTTCAAATATATATTTACAGCATATGTTTAGGTGTTTATGCTGTATATATAATTAGCCATTTTTCTTTAACATATCCAGTAATTATTTTATCAAATGCACATCTGTTTTAATTAGGCATGTACACACTTTACTATACTGTAAAATGTCAAACACACTGTAAAATAGCTCAGAGTACATTAACACATAAAAACAAAAATTCATTTGACATATCACAAACAGCTGCAAGAAACTCATAGACCCAACCAGCTGCTACTCAACAACTTCTAGCCAACGGCTGTTCTGTCAGGTCCTTCATAGATTACTCCAATGCTGGGGCTGCAGTTTCTGTTTTCAGTTCTCTTGCCTCGATTTGATTGTCAGATATGGCGTGCGGTGAAGCATGTGGAACTTGGCTGGAAACACGCATGCAACCCGCCTTCAGTCTGCCAAGCTGGAGAACTGAGGGCAGATGATTAATACCTCAAACCCAGAGCCGCTTCAGCTGCCAATTCATACAATTCCCTCATTGTACAGATAGGGACACTGAGAACCAGAGGAAGGAACTGAGCTAGTAAATGAACTGGGATCATTTCGGGTCATTCAATGTCCAATCCAGTTCTGTTTCTACACACTGGTTTCTAAGCCTGACTATGCATCAGAATCATCAGGGGTATTGGTGTAAAATGCTAGTTCCCAGAGCCGACCCTGACTAATAATCTTGTATAGGAGGTCTGAGATGAGGACAAAAAATACATATTTTAACAAAAGTTGCTAGTAATCCCAAAGCAGCCAGTTCAAGGACCTACATTTAGGGATCACAGTGTCTATATCTACACACTGGTTTCTAAGCCTGACTATGCATCAGAATCATCAGGGGTATTGGTGTAAAATGCTAATTCCCAGAGCCAACCCTGACTAATAATCTTGTATAGGAGGTCTGAGATAAGGCCAAAAAATACATATTTTAACAAAAGTTGCTAGTAATCCCAAAGCAGCCAGTTCAAGGACCTACATTTAGGGATCACAGTGTCTATATCTCACAGCATTTCTTTCTGACAGTTCTTCATACTCTTTATTCCTGAGGTTATCCCCATTTCTGATTGGAAGACAATAACAGGATTTTAATGCTCTATGACTATTGACTTACTGGAATATTAGAATTGATTAACCCAGAAGTACCTAAAATCTTTTCTGTAGAGACTATTTAGTGGTAGACTATCACTATTATTCCTTAATTAAGCCATTTTTGATGGCTTTGTGCTCTGGTGAAGTATTTTCTATGCAGAAGCACATGGTATCCATGTTCAGTTACGTTCCACAGACGAGAATTCATCAGAAATCCCTCAGCACCATAGATAAGCTATTATCTCTCTGACAAGTTTTCTGATTTGTTGATCAGTAATGGACCAATCAATAAATAACAGGTCAGAATAAAAAGAAAAATCACATAATCATCTCAATAGATGTAGAATTAATAAAATTCAACACCCACTCATAATTTATATTAGAAAAAAACCTCTCAGTAAATGCTGAATAGAGGGAAAACTATTTATCATATAAAGGGCATCTAGAAACAAATAAACACACACAAACAAACAAACCTACAGCTAACATCATATGTAATGGTAAAAGATGAAATATTTCCCCCTAAGATAACAACAAATCAAAGATTTCTCTTTCATCAATTCTATTTAACATTTAGAGATCTTAACCTGAGCAATTAGGAAAGAAAATAAAAGACATAAATATCGGAAAGAAAGAAGTAGACCTCAGTTAACTCAGCATCAGGCCAAACCATATGTACCCAGGCCCCAGACCTACCACAGAACTAGGCCAGCCTCTGTAGCCTCAGACTCCAGCCTACCCCCATAGACCCAGGCTTGCCCCCACAAACCCAGTCCAAACCCAGTCCAAACCCAGTAGAACATAGCACCAAGACAACCCTCATGGTCCCAGGAGTCAGGCCCACCCCCACAGACCCGGGCACCAGGTTTTCCCATGCAGACCAAAGCTCCAGGGACTCTCCAGTTAACACAGGCACCAGGCCCACCCCTGCAGACCATGGCATCAGGACTTCCCGCCTGAGGACTCCAGCAGCATGCATGCCCATGAACCCTGCCAAGAAGCCTGCCCAAAGTCTTTGGACGGGCTGACTGGCAAGGGCTTTTCTTGTTGAAGCCAGTTTGTAAAGACTGAAAAAAGTACCTGCTTCTTCAACTGTGCAGACACCAAAGCAAGGCCATAGACATTACAAATAATCAGGAAAATGACACCACCAAAGGAACAAAATAAAGCACCAATAACCAGTCCTAAAGGAATGTATATCTACAAACTACCTGACAAAGAATTAAAAATAATTGTCTTAGCATGGTATTAATAACACCAATGTCCAGGTGTGATCCCTGTGCCAGCCAGCTGCCAAAATAAAAATAAAAATAACTGTCTTAAGGAAGTTCAGTGAGCTACAAGAAAACACATAGACAACTAAATAAAATCAGGAAAACAATAAATGAAGAAAGTGAGAGGTTAAGTTAAACAGAAATAGAAACCATAAAAAAGAACCAAACAGAAATTCTAGAGCTAAAGAACACAATGACTGAAACTGAGAATCTCACAGACAGCTTCAACAGCAGAATTGATCAAACAGAAGAATCAGCAAGCTCAGAGATGGGTCATTTGAAATTACCCAGTTAGAGAAACAAAAAGAAAAAAGAATTAAAAGACTTATGTGATGCCATCAAATGAACCACAGAGGAGCACAGAAAGAGAAATGGGAAAGAAACTTATTTAAAGAAATAATGAAATAATGAAAGACAAGTTCCAAAATCTGGAGAGGAAAATGAACATCCAAGTCTATGAAGCCCAAAGAACCTCAAATACACTAAACATAAAGAGATCTTATCAAAACACATTGTGATCTAATATCAACAGTCAGAGACAAAGTGAGAATTTGGAAAGCAGCAGGAGTAAAGCAACTCATTACATATAAAGGAAGGCTAAATACTCCATAAGGCTAAGAGCTGATTTCTCAGAAGAAACCTTACACACAAAGGGAGAGTAGGATGATATATTGAAAGTGCTGGGGGAAAAAATTGCCAAAAATAAAGACTCCTATATTCAGCAAAACTGTCCCTCACAAATGAAGGAAAGATAAAATGTTCCTCTTCCCCTAAGAAAAACTGAGAGAGTTCATCATCACCACTAAAATGTGTCTTACAAAAAAATGCTAAAGAAAAATTTTCAAGTTAAAACAAAAGTATGCTAACTAACAACTTGAAAGTATAAAACTCACTATAAAGATAAAAATATAGTCAGAAAACTCTAACACTGTAATGGTTGTGTGGAAATCACTTTTAACTCTAGTATAAAAGTTAACAGACACAAGTGTTAGAAATAACTATAGCTATAATCATTTATTAATGTGTACACAATATAAAAAGATGTAAATTGTGACATTAATAAAATAAAATGGGGGGGAGAAGAAGGTTAAGTGTAGTGTTTTTGGATATGGTTAAAATTAAATTGTTATTAGCTTTAAAAAGACTGTTATAACTATAATATTTTTATGTAGGTCTCATAGTAACCAAAAAGAAAATATTTATAGTGAATACAAAAAGATAACAAGAAATGAATATTATAAAAAAAATATTCAAATCACAAAGGAAGACAGCAAGAGAGGAAGAAAAAAACAAAGGAATTATAAAACAGTTGGAGGACACTTGACAGAACGGCTGTAGTAAGTCCTTACATAATCAATAATTACTTTCAATGAAAATGGATGAAACTCTACAATTCTCCAGTGCAAAAACATATAGTGGCTAAATGGATCTTTAAAAACCAAGATCCAACTATATGTGCCTTTAGGACAATCACTTTAAGAACACACATAAACTGAAAGTGAAGGGATAGAAAAAGATAGTCCATGAAAATGGAAATCAGAAGAGAGAATGGGTGGCTAGACACATATGGGACAGAATGGACTTTAAGTGAAAAACTGTTATGAGGGACAAAAAAGGTCCCTGTATAATGATAATGAGGTCAATTCATCAAAAGTATATAACAATGTTAAACATACACAATTCCAATGTCAGAGCACCTATTTATCACATATAAAGAAAACATTAACAGAAATAAAGGGAGAAATAGACAGCAATACAATAATAGTAGGGACTTAGATACCCTACTTTCAACAATGAACAGATCATCTGAACAGAAAATCAATAAGGAAATACAGGATGTGAACAATGCTTATAAACTAAGTGGACCTAACAGAAATACACAGAACATTCCATCCCAAAGAAGCAGAATACACATTCTTTTTAAATACACATGAAAAATTCACTAGAATAGATTATATGTTAGGACACAAAATAAGTCTTAACAAATTTAAGGTTGAAATCATGTCAAAAAGTGGACCTAACAGAAATACACAGAACATTCCATCCCAAAGAAGCAGAATACACATTCTTTCTAAATACACATGAAAAATTCACTAGGATAGATTATATGTTAGGACACAAAATAAGTCTTAATAAATTTAAGGTTGAAATCATGTCAAGTGTCTTTTCCAACCACAATGGTATAAAACTAGAGAAAAATAACAGAAGGAAAAATGAAAATTTCACAAATATGTGGAAATTAAAAAACACACTCCTGACCCTCCTATACAACCAATGGCTCGAAGAAGAAATCAAAATGGAAATCAAAAAATATCTTGAGAAAAATAAAATGTAAACACAACATACCAAAATTTACAAGATGCAGCAAAAACAGTTCTAAGAGAAAAATTTATGGTGATAAATACCTACATTAAGAAAAAACGTAGCTCAAGATAGCTCAGTTGGTTAGAGTGCAGTGTCATAACACCAAAGTCAAGGGTTTGGATCCCATGCTGGCCAGCTGTCAAAAAAAAAAAAAGGAAAGAAACAAAAAAAAAAGATATTAACCTAATTTTATACCTCAAGGAACTAGAAAAAGAAGAAACTTCATCCAAAGTTAGTAAAAGGAAGGAAATAATAAAACTCAGAGCAAAATGAATGAATTACAGATTAGAAAAACAATAAAAAAGATCAATGAAACTAAGAATTAGTTTTTTGAAAAGATAAACAAAATTGACAAAACTTCAGCTAGACCAACTAAGAAAAAAAAGAGAGAAGACTCAAATAAGAAAGATCAGAAAGAGGAGAAATTATAATTGAGACCCTAGAAATATAAAGGATCATAAGAGACTATTATGAATGGTTATTCACCAGCAAACTGAATGACCTGGAATAAATTAATGAATCCCTAGAAACAAATAATCTACCAACACTAAAGCATGAGAAAACAGAAAATCTAAACAGACCAATAATAAGTGAGAAGATTGAATCAGTAGTCAAAAACCTCCCAACAAAGAAACATCCAGGACCTGATGACTTCACTGGTAAATTCTACCAAGCACTTAAAAAAATTAATGCCAATCCTTCTCAAACTCTT
>NW_007756181.1:0-438 GCF_000696425.1 Galeopterus variegatus | reverse complement strand
GTATAGAATAAATGTGCCACAACACAATGAAGTTTATATTTAAAAAGCTCACAGTTAACATGTAGATGGAATGCTGAAAGCTTTTCTTCTAAGATCAGGAACAAGACAAGAATGTCCACTCTCACCTGTTCTATTCAATACAGTTCTGGTAGACCTAGCAAGAGCAATTAGACAAGAAAAAAGAAGTAAAAGCCATCCAAATCAGAAAGAAAGAAGTAAAATTGTCTGTTTTCAGATGGCATGATCTAATATATAGAAAACCCTAAAGACTCCACCAAAAACTTTTAGAACTAATAAGTTCAATAAAATTCTGAAATACAAAATCAACATTCAAAAATCATTTGTGTACCTATACACTAACAAAAAACAATCTGAAAAATAAATTGAGAAAATCATTCCACCTACAATAGCATTAAAAATAAGATAAAATACTTGGGA
>NW_007756180.1:6841-7213 GCF_000696425.1 Galeopterus variegatus | reverse complement strand
AGTGGGAATGGCTTTAGACAAGCAGATCCAATAGTGTTTGTCCCACGGGTATTTAAAGAGTAAAATTCCACTTGGTCCTCAGGTAAGTAAGCAAGAAATTCTATGCCTTTCTTTATCACAGACTTCTTTAGTCTCCAGAGTATTCTGAGAGACAGGTGCATACACAAAATGTATTCCTCAGTGACTGTTTTGAGGTTTTGTATTTTTGGAACAAGAGCAAATATTAGCTTTTTTCCCTCTATTAACAATTTTAATAAGATTATTTTCTTGTTATTAACTCATTCAACCAACATTTATTAGGCATTATCAATGTGATAGTAATTATAGTTGATACTGAGAAGTCAGAGATGAACAAGATCTCTAGCTTCAAGC
>NW_007756180.1:0-1483 GCF_000696425.1 Galeopterus variegatus | reverse complement strand
CCAGGCTGCTTCTACTCATGGTGGAAAATGGCAGGCAGCTGGTGGGTACAAGCAGATCACATGGCGAGAGGAAGCAAGAGAGAAAGGGTTGGTGCCAGGGTCCTTTAAACAACCAGCTTTCATGGGAACTAATAGAGTGAGAACTCACTCACTACACCCACCCCCAGGGAGAGCATTAATCCATTCATGAGGGATCCACCCCCAGGACCCAAACAGCTCCCAACATTGCCACATTGGGGATCAGATTTCCACGAGCTTTGGGCAGACAACACATCCAAACTCTATCAGGAGGGATCTTCGAAAAGTTCATGGAAAGATTCATATTATTTTTAATTCCATTTTTCCACAAACTTTTTGAAGTACTCATTTCTTTGTCTCATTGATGTCAGGCTGGGCCAATGGAATGTCATAATGTAAGCAGAGACTTTAAATGTTCTTGAGTGACTTTAGTTGGTTTCTTGCACTGCTGTCATTCTATGATAAGATCACACCCAAGATAATAGAGCTTCTGATTCAAAAGATCTCAGGTGCAGCTCAGGCATCTACATTTGTTAGATTTTAAGAACAGGCGATTTGCTAATCTGGTTTAAAGGACTAGAAAGTGAAATAAAGTAGATGCATTTTGTCCAATACACTTAAGTTCTCTTAAACATCTGAAATAGACCTCACATGATGACATCTGTGATGAAGTTGTCACTCTTTGTGAAATCAGGACATTGTGGTAAGTTTTTCATAAAGCCAAAGTATTCTATTTAAAGACTTCTTTATTTTGAAAATATAATTTTTGTTTGTTTAAATTGTTCCTATTTTGAAATGATGGTGATGGTTAGCTATTTTTTTTTCTTACTTAGCAAAATTGGAAGTTGGAAATCTTATGTCTGTTCCTAATTTTGGTGGATGCAGGGCTAAGTGTAAAATTTTCATGGTATATGAATCCAAAAGCTAGGGAGCCACCTTTATGATCTACCACCTTTACCCAGTGTGGATCAATCAAACATGGAAGATGAATATTAGCTGAGGATTAAACCAACCTGTAGTCAAGGATCCTTCCCAGGGGCTGGTAAGTAAGCAAAATATGCCCTCCAAAAACTCCTAGTGATAAGGTGCTGCTATACCTTAGGGCTGTATGTTGCCATCAATTTTTGTTGCAAACTGCATTTTAAGTCAGAGAGACTTCTCTGCAAAAATCAAGGGTGGATAAAATAGATTTTAGCTAAGCAAATGCAGTGTTTATAACAAACCACATCTAATCATATAAAAATGTCAAAATCACTCTTCCTAATAGTTAGCGTTATGAGGTGCTCTAAAATAAGCTGTTAATTCCTCTTTCTGGGATTTCTAGCTGACTGTCAAAATAATGGTAATATCACCTGACATATTTTCAATTTAAAAAAAAGATTGGCAACATCTTCACAAATATGCACTCCTGTAGAATTGAGACGAATTGTAGCAATCAGCTGTGAGTCGATTGCCCTGTTTATCG
>NW_007756179.1:5686-7213 GCF_000696425.1 Galeopterus variegatus | reverse complement strand
CAATGGAAAGTCAAACTGTCCCTGTTTGCAGATGACATGTTCCTATATATAGAAGAACCTATGGACTCCATCAAAAACTTAGAGCTGGTAAACAAATTTAGTAAAGTTGCAGAATACAAAATCAGTATACAACAATGAGTAGCATTCATATACACCAACAAACAAGAGGAAAAAAAATCAAGAAAGTAGTTCCATTTACAACAGCTATCAAAAAAGTTCAATGTCTAAGAATAAATTTAACCAAGGAGGTGAAATGCCTCTACAACGAAAACTGCAAAACACTGATGAAATAAATTAAAGGGTACACAAGAAAACGGAATGACATTTTATGTTCATGGATTCAAAAAATTAATATTGTCAAAATAACCATACTACCCAAAGCCATCTACAGATTCAGTGACAAAATACCAATGAAATTCTTCGTAGAAAAAGAAAAAAAAAATTCTAAAATTCATATGGAACCACTAAAGACCTGGAATAGCCAATGTAATTCTGAGCAAAAGAATAAAGCCCTAGGCATTACATTACCTGACTTCAAATTATACTACAAAGCTATAGTAACCAGAATAGAGAACCCAGAAATAAATCCACATACTTACAGCGAACTGATTTTTGACAAAGGCACTGAGAACATAAATTGGGGAAAGGACAGCCTCTTTAATAAATTGTGATGGAAAAACAGGATATCTGCAGAAGAATAAAACTAGACTCCTATCACTCATCACTTATCAAAATCAACTCAAAATGGATTAAAGAATTAAATGTAAGGCCCCAAACTATAAAACTTCTAGGAGAAAACACAGGGGGAATGCTTCAGGACATAGGATTGGGGAAAGGTTTTGTGAATAAGACCTAAAAAGCACAGGCAACAAAAGGGAAAATAAACCAAAGGGATTATATCAAACTAAAAATCTTCTGTACAGCAAAGGAAACAATTGAGTGATGAGGCAACCTGCAAAATGGAAGAAAATATTTGCAAACTGTGCATTTGACAAGGGATTAGTATTCAGAATATACAAGGAAATCAAACAACTTAATAGTAAAACTATAAATAATCTGATTAAAAAATGGGCAAAGGAGCTGAATAGACATTTCTCAAAAGAAGACATAAATAGCCAACAGGTATATGAAAAAATTCTCCACTAATTATCAGAGAATTGCAAATCAAAACCACAATAAGATATCATTTCACCCCAGTTAGATTGGCCATTATAAAAAAGACAGAAAATAGCAAATGCTGTCAGGATGCAGAGAATGGGGAACACACACATTGTTGTGGAGAATGTAGGTTAATGCAGCCATTTTTGTTGTTGTTGTTGTTGATATACAATGTGGTTGATTATTACGGCCCATCACCGAAAACTCCCTCCCTCCTCCCTCTCCCCCCTCCCACCCAACAATGTCCTTTCCGCTTGCTTGTTGTAACAACTTCAAAGGATTGTAGTTGTTATATCTTCTTACCCCCACCCCCAGTTATTTTTTGTGTGTGAGTGAATTTATTTATTTATTTTTAGCTCCCACCAATAA
>NW_007756179.1:0-386 GCF_000696425.1 Galeopterus variegatus | reverse complement strand
CTTTGCTGTTTGTTTTCTGTGTTTGTTGGTTCCTTAGGTTGTAGATAATGTTTTGGTTTGTCTGTTTTCTTTTCATGATTGTCATTTTTAATATACTAGTGCGTTTTGATTTTACTTGGGTATGTATGGCAGTGGTAGTTATTTTTCAGGAACCAAACCCAGTACTCCCTTGAGAATTTCTTGTAAGGGTGGTCGTGTGGTGGTGAACTCCCGCAGTTTTTGTTTGTCTGAGAAATATACTATTTGCCCTTCATTTCGGAAGGACAGCCTTGCAGGATAGAGTATTCTTGGCTGGCAATCTTTGTCCTTTAGTATTTTGAATATTTCATCCCATTCCTTTCTAGCTTTTAGGGTCTGTGATGAAAAGTCTGATGTTAGCCTGATTG
>NW_007756178.1:17068-17397 GCF_000696425.1 Galeopterus variegatus | reverse complement strand
ACTTCCATAATGGGAAGTCAAAGGACAGTAAACCTTTATAACTAAAAAAATCAAGAGTAGCAATACAAAATTGCATTTAAAGATATGGAGGTCAGTGCCAAAAAAATAACTAAAAGATATGAATGTGGTTGCCTCTGGGAAGTGGGAAGAGGGGGGACTGGAGGGCACTGCTATGTTGTGTAATGAGCCATGTAGAACTGCTTGAGTCTTTAAACTATGGTAGGTGTATCTATAATTTGGTGTTAAAGGAAACACACATATACTGGCCGGCCCGGTGGCGCACTGCTGCAGTGTGCCGCTTGGGAGTGTGGTGGCGCTCCCGCCGAGGG
>NW_007756178.1:10184-11949 GCF_000696425.1 Galeopterus variegatus | reverse complement strand
ATAGTCATTAGAATTCTAAAGTTACTGCTGAGGATACAGTGACCCATTTTCAGAATCAAAAAGATCAGCTAATCTGTCCTCTTGCCAGTTAGTGTTAGGTGTTTGCCGCTCTTCATTTTCCTCTGCCTGCGCTCTTAAATAATTGCTTTAACTAACAAGCTTAGTCATCCTCTCTGTGTGGTGCAGCAGGTGATAGGAAGTTGTACTGGTCCCATGCTGTAAGGGATTGTAGTAAGTCTTCTTTCTTGTGTGTGCGTCAATTTATTTTACCCAGTTCCATGAGTGATATGACTCCAGCTCTTTGACGCAGAAAAGGTAGCATGGATGTTCTGGTTTCATACTGGCATAGGGGAAAAGCAGCTTTTGTAATACGAAAAACAAAAAAGGAACAAATTTGATCTAGAGCCTAGACATGGCAGGACAGACCCTTTACAATCACCGTAGGCTTTATTGTCTTCATTTCCATGGGGTAGACATTATTTTTTTCCTTTTACAAGGTTAGAGTGATGGAGGTGTAATTCAATCCCAGGTCCTTCCCATTCCACTTCGTACTGCACTATGGTGATCATATAGGACATTATAAAGAGATCTGTGCTTAAAAGGAGATTTCTTAAAAGGACTGAATGTTCACATGCTTGGTGCAGAAATTTTAGTTCTCATCAACAAATTTGTCAAATCTGTTCACAATCTTTTTTTAGTCTCCTTATTGTAAGTAACTTGAGCAATTTAAAAATATGTGCCATAGGACAAATTCTATTTTTTTCCCAAGTGACTGAATTTTTTATTTTTAAAATTGTCTTTCCATAATGAACCTTGAGGATATTATGCTAGGTGAAATAGGCCAGTCACAAAAAGACAAATACTGTATGATTTCATTTATATGAGGTGCTTGGAATAGTCAAAATCATAAGGACAGACAGTAGAATGGTGGTTACCAGGGGTTGGGGGAAATGAGGAGTTATTGTTTGATAAGTACAGAGTTTCAGTTTTACAAGATGAAAAGATTTATGGAGATGGATGGTGGTGATGGTTGCATTACAGTATGAATGTATTTAATATCACTGAGCTGTACACTTGAAAATAGTTAAAATGGTAAATTTTATGTGTATTTTAACACAACAAAAAATTGGGGGAAATTGTTTTTCCATAAAAATAACAATCTTTTATGAATATTGAAGATACTAAAACAAAGCCCATCCTCTGTATCACTTATTTCTATTCAACTGACAGACTTTCCTCATTAATGACAGTGGGGACATATGTAATACCATTAACATGAGATACATCATCCATGGGCTAAACATCAACTGCACTCCCCTTATTTTGAACAATCCAAATGATTCATTTCTCTGTCCTACGTGCTTTTGAGTTCTTTGTTCATCATTCATTCACTTAGGAACACTTGCTGAGTGCTTACTGCATGCTAAGTACTGCGTTGGATACTGAAGACACATTTTTTGACTTCAGGGTGTCTACAAATCTGTGGGAAGGAACAGACACATACTAACTGTAATACAATTTAATAAGTGGAGTAATACATCCATAAACTATAGGAGCTTTGAGGACACATTGCTAATTCTGCCTCAACATTTTCATCCTTCATTGTAATGGATGATTAAGAAACTTATGGTTTTGTTTTGTACAAAGTTCATGGATACTTAGAATGTTTAAAGAAGGAAAAGGGTCAGAAGCAGCAGGTTGTCACTTAATGTCAATGGGGAAAGAATGCAAGAATACAGTTTTCCTTGAATGCAATAATTTCTCA
>NW_007756178.1:3968-6981 GCF_000696425.1 Galeopterus variegatus | reverse complement strand
TTTCCGCCATGCCGTGGCTGACTCTGCGTTAATCTACTATTTTCACTGCCCCTAGTCGTTTATCTAAAACATTCTGATTTTGTGATGAAATTAAGTAGGTCTCATGAAGATGAAACTACTCAGACTGATCACACTGCTTGGAAGTGAAAAAGTCGATGCTAAATCAACATTCACTGGTTGCCTATTTAATTGTGACATACGTGCCAGAATTCTGTCTTGATTTCAAAGTAATTGAGGTTTGGAGATTACCTTGGACTACTCCTTTTTGCTCCTATAGCACTCTGTATATATCTCTATAATTTCACTGGTCACATTTTCATAATTATTTGTTTGTAGTTATCATTCCTTTGAATAGCAAAGACTCTGGTCCTATGTATCTTTGAAACCCAACAGCAACAAGTCCAGGGCCAGGCACAGAGCAAACATTTCCTAATGTTTGCTGGTTAAAGGATTGATTCACATAATTTTAAAATTGAAAATTAACTGCAAACAGGTTAGGAAAGCATGGTTTAATTTTGTAAGAATTACCAAATTGTTCTCTATTAATAAGCAGCTGATCAAAGAATTTTAGAAAATCTTAGTCTTCACATCAATTTACACAATACGAGTTGTTCAGTTTCAGGATATACAGTTTCTCTACTTAGAAATGTTGAGCAGCTCCTCATTACCTACTAATTAAGTGTCCTTTCAACTCTGCTTATAAAGCTACAGTCTGATATCTTACCTGAAAGATCTTAAATCTCATGTGAAACGAAGCTGGATAGTGCCCCTTAGTAACTAGCAGAATGATTATAAATATCCATACATGAACCAGGATTCAGTAGCATTAATGTCAGCAGTTAGCAGTTTGGGTCTTGTTTCATATTTCTTTCGTGAAAGGCAATTATCTGTTTGATTTGAATTGTCCTGCATTTTAAAAAATGTCTGATTGAGGCATGTGATATCAGAATAACATAGAGATTTATTAGTTCTTGCATTTCACAGACAGAACAGCCCCAGTAAACACTACTAGTTCTGACACTTATCATCAAGGTCTTGGGTTTTTAATACTATCAAGTGATTCATCTCAGCACAGAAGGGTATCAAAGACAGTATGGTATGCCTAGGTATTTAACCTGGAATGGATCATATTTTATCACTCCCTATTTTATACAGCATAATTATTTTTGCTAATAATTATTTGATATCAGTAATCATTATTTGCTTGATTCTTTAATTTTAGAGCAAAAAATTAAAAACAATAATAAATTTCAATTTTAAAGATATTATTCACGTTCAGTAAAATGTTTCCTTTTTAAAATCAAGTTTACACTTACCAAACAAAAATATTGCACCTTGCACTTGGCAATGTTTCTTTGTTTTAAATGTAAATAACAAATTCATATGGTCCCATAAATGACAGAAATGAAGTAACTGAAGTTTTGTTTCTTCATATTATAATGTGGCCTATCATTTATTCGAATCTGCTGTTTAAGAGCAGGGCTATGTAACATGACAGGGGTTACATGAACAGGAGTCTAAAGCCAGATTAAAATGAATCTGTGTAACTGAATTCATTTCCACAGATATATCAGTGGGCATTCTCCAAACTAACTTTCATGCTGAATAAATGTTTATTAGAGATACAAAATTAAAAATGTGCTCACATGAGGCTTACATATATCTTATTGACACTTGACAGTGACTGCAGTAATTGTTTAGATCTTAGACCAACAAAAGATTTGGGGGAGAGTATTTTATTACTGGCATTGTGTTGAATTGCCAGTACATGATGATAATAAAAAGCAGACTGAGTTTTAGTCAGCTTATTCATGTTTTAAAATTCTCTGTAGTCATCATATCTCCTCATTCCCTGTACCTGGGCCGGAACACCCTCACTGCCATGCACTTGATACACTGCTGATTAGAGTCTTGAGTTACTGTTTTTTTAAATTTCTCTGTCATGTTTCTATCTATTGTAATGCACACTGATAAACATGCATTATGACTTTTCCTTAGGTGGATCCTGTTTCATGGATTCTGTTATCTACCCTGCTTCCACCATCTACCTCTGCCTTCTCTTCCCATCTTCATGTTCAGTCATCAATACCATCAGCAATTTTATCAAACCCTCACTTTCAGAGAAGAAGCAGGAGGTTCTCCTTTTTTTTTTTATTATGCTTTAGCTTTATTACATTTCAAAATTTCAATAGTAGAAATAGTGGTGAATCAACTCGATTTGCATTTTTCAGTCCTGCTTCTGGTGGTGTGACCTTATTCCACAGATGAATATCAGTGAAAGTATTGCTTGAGGACAAAATGCATTGCCAAATAAATTGGTTTACTAAAGAGCAGCTGGGGTGACTTTTTGCTATTCTGCATCTTGGTATCTTTTTTGTCAATTAATATGAAGGAACATAATGTTTCCTCAAACTGTTATAAGCATAGATGTGTCACAGCCAAATGCCACATTCATTCAATGTTAGGAAGTCTGGAATGGCATTAAAGTGTTTAATAGCTATCAAAATAAAATAGTGTTTTATAAGAAATTTTCAATGGCAGTAGAGTATAAATCATAGATTTCTTTTTAATATGATCAACTGATGCATGTTAATAATAATACCTAACGTTTCTTGAGTGCTTACTGTGTGTGAGGCACTGTTCTGAGTACTTCACATGGATCTGCTGAGGTAGTGTATTAGTCTGCCTGGGCTGCTACAACAAAATATTGTAGACTGGGTGGCTTAAACAACAGACATTTATTTTTCAGTACAGAGGCTGGGAAGTCCAAGATCAAGGTGCCAGCCATTTCAGTTCCCTGGTGAGGGATCTCCTCCTGGCTTACTGTGTCCTCACGAGGCAGAGAGAGAAGGATCTCTTTATTTTCCTCCTCTTATAGAGCCACCAATACCATCGTAGGGCCCACCTTCATGACTGCATCTAATCCTTATTGCTTCTTAAAGGCCCCATCTCCAAATACAGTCACATCGCGGGTTAGGGCTTCAACATATCAATTTTGCAGGGGATGCAATTC
>NW_007756178.1:0-507 GCF_000696425.1 Galeopterus variegatus | reverse complement strand
GTGTGTGTGTGTGTGTGTGTGTGTGTGTGTGTGTGTGTGGAGGGGGCTGAAAGTTATTTAATGCTGGAAAAATACAGGCCTATTAAAATGTAAGTGAACCAGAGAATGATTTTAACCCAAAGTGTCTAAATTGAGGGTCTATAAAATAGTAGATGACTTTAATTTGCTGCTTTTCTTGAGTATAAAGTAGTCTGCAAAGCATGACTTAGAGACCTCTGAGAACACTGGTCAGGAGCTTTTATCAGGATGAAATACCGTTCCTGTCTTTCTTTATATGTAAAACACTCCTCAGTCACTAGTGCTTCTGAAATTCTTTAGCCTAGTGCCTGGTCTTATAATTAATTTGTTTGATGGGCAGATCCTTCATTCTGTTGTTGTAAATGCTTCTTGACAAGGGTGATTGGATCATTTTCTGATATTCTGAGATACAACCAAACTGGAAAGGCAATTAGGAAGGTGCTTCAATTTTGATTTTTATGAAAGGGATGGATAAATAATGGTTCAAAG
>NW_007756177.1:0-7214 GCF_000696425.1 Galeopterus variegatus | reverse complement strand
CCAGGATGGATGTAAATACATGTAAAGAGGCCTGGGTCTAATGTGAACAACACATCCTGGTTTGCCTGGGACTTTTCGGTTTTAAATCTGAAATTCGCACACCCCAGGAACTCTCTTGCTTGGAGGCAAACCAGGATGGTTGGT
This sequence comes from Galeopterus variegatus, assembly GCF_000696425.1. Classification (NCBI taxonomy): domain Eukaryota; kingdom Metazoa; phylum Chordata; class Mammalia; order Dermoptera; family Cynocephalidae; genus Galeopterus; species Galeopterus variegatus. The sequence goes on along the minus strand of NW_007756177.1, from coordinate 7,070 downwards.
CACCCTCCCTGGACCCCTGGTCCCACTATGTTCCCATCCTGCTGGAGGATAACTATAATGGCAGCTGATGCGTATGAGCTTCTTGAGTGCCAGACACCGTGCATTAAGCCTGCATGGTTTCCCTAGATCTTATGACATCATCACAGTGGGGATTAACGATCTCTGTTCTACAGCTGAGGAGTGCAGTGACTTGCCCAGGGCAGCGGTGCACTGGGGTTTGAACAACCACATTGGTCTGAGCAGTGCTCTCATCCTCACGATCTTCTCCTGCCCCTCAGAGTGCCACCTCTGGGCAGCCCGAGCCTGCTGGGCCAGCCTAGACCCTGGGGAAGGCTTGGGACTCAGTTCCTCAGGAACTTACCCAAGCAGAGGTCCACTCTGGATTTCCCCACACCCTGCCCCTATCCCTGCCCAGGATCTTCTCTCTCTACACATTTATCCCCTGCCCCTGAATGACACAACCCGAGATGCCCTCAGGGGACTCGCTGTGGAAATTCCAGAATGCCCTGAGCCCCTCCTGTCCTTTCACCCTGTTGCCCACTGCATGCACAAGGGGTGAGACTGGCACTTAGAAAATAAACGCTCGCTGGTGATTTATTGCTTGGGCTGGGAGAGCCATCAGGGCAGGGGTGGGCAACGGAGCAGGGCATGAGGGTCCTGGTGTCTTGGGAGGCTGCTGAGCCAGTCCTCGGGGGCCTGTGCGGGGGTCTATTCACAGTTGGGGCCAGCACGGGCCCGGCGCGGGGTGAGGTGAGAGGTCAGGTAGCGCAGGGCTGAGCGGAGGCCCTGCAGGGTCCTGCGCTCCACCGTCCCCAGTGTGTGGGTGACCAAGCGCAGGGCCGAGCTGGTCCCTGATGCCAGCCCGGAGGAGAAGGCTGACCTGGCGCTCCCCAGCAGGCTGGAGACCGAGCGCAGGCTGGGCCCTGCGCTGTGCAGCAGGTCTGTCACGGAGCTGTGGTCGGAGGCTAGCAAGCCCACGGCCACGCCCATGGCCACGGTGGTGTCCGGCCACACGAGGATGTCCGCCAGCGAGCTGGTGGTGCCCTCGCCCCCACCCAGCAGGCTAGTCATGGAGCGCATGTAGTCGTCCTCACTGGCCATGTACAGGTTCGAGTCTAGGAGCCTCCTTCCCAAGGCCACCTGGTAGGGGTCGGGTGAGTTGGGGGTGCTGCCTCCCGGGGAGGGAGGGGACGGCCAGGGCTGCGGATCCCTTGAGCTGTCCACCAGATCCTCCTCCATCACCATCGGGGGCTCATCTGATGGCAGAGCTTCGGTGCCAGGGTTTGAGGCCTTTGAACCCTCAGCTTTCTCAGCAGCCTCTGGGACACTGGTAGCCTGAAGGTCAAGCTGACCATTGGCATCTACAGCGGACTTTTCAGCAGCACTCGTGGTGGGCGAAACCTCCGCATTTTGGGCAGACTGCACCTTAGCGCCCGGGCTGGATGGAGCTAATTCCGGCTCCCTGCTGGGAGCACTGGCCACTTGTGGTGGCTTTTCCTTCCCCAGGGAGTCATTTGGGAAAACCACTAGACTCTGAGTTTCCCTTGCATCTGGAACCTGCCTGTCCCACACTGGGTTATGCAGGCTCATGGACCTTTGCAGGTGACTTAGGTCTTGTGGAGACATGATCTCTCCAGGCTTGTCCTGGCTGTTGCCTGAAACATCTCCATACTTGTCTTCGTCCCCAGAAGTTGACTTGACCTCGGAGGTGGCTGTCTTGAAGGAGGCCTGATTTACATCTTGTCCTTCAGCAGATGCTGCAGTGCTGCTTGTCACTGAGACATCTGCAAGAAGAGGGCCCTGACTTTGGGAGCCCCCTGCCGAGCCGTCTGCAGGCTTGCTGTCAGCCACCTTGCCCAGGGAGGCCTCGGGAGTTTCATGTGTGGAGTTGCTGGTGGCTCTGGCTTCTCCCGAGGGCACGATGTTCATCTATGCCACTTGTGGTGGTTCAAGGAGCCACGGCCCTGCTGGGCTGAATTGTCCAGATAGTGAGGTCACAGGGGGCTGTGGGCAGCTGGTGATGTCACAGGCACCTGTATAGAGCAAGGGTCTTGAGCCTCTGGAGCAGCTGCCCAAAGTGGACTGAGTCCATGGGACAATTTGTAGTCAAGTTTGCAGGTACGTAGGGAAAGAAAGACAAATGTTTTGGGAAAGGGTAGAGCTGTGTGTGTGGTGCAGGTGCAGCCACAGGGTCATGATGATTGTGACTTTGACGAATGAGAAGGGAATGCAGGTGTTGATTCAGAATCAGTGTTTATAAGGGACCCCTCCTGGCACCTGTGTGCTTCAAGACCCCAATTTAGCTAGCCTTTCTGCAGGGAATCAGTTTCCCAGCAGTGGTGGGTAGGAATAAGCAAAGATCAAGAGCCTGGGCAGCTCCAGCCCTGACCATCTTGGGCTGTGGGATTAACCCTTTTGACACAGAACAGACAATCCCCATCTTTTCCCTGCTCAATTGGGCTGGGAGAGAAGAAAATAACAAAAGATCCACCAACCCCAGAGTATTCCTTGGAAAATCGTAGACCCAGATGAACCTGCCTATGCTTATGGTCTTCATTAAGAAGGTGATTGGAGTAGAAGGTTCCAGTCTGTTGTATCTGTGCTTCTTCCGGGGTTATCAGCTAACACTTAGTGTGTGCAGGGGAAGGAGCTAAGCATTTAATCCTTCCAGTGACCGCATCTTCTCTAGGTAGGTACAGATCTATTATTACATCCATTTTACACATGGGGAAGCTGAGCCTCAGAAGGAATAAGTGACTTATTCAAAGTAACACTACTCATAAGCACTGAATCTGGGATTTGAACCCTGTCTATCTTCAGAACTCAAGCTCTTCAGCCCTGTCTTATACCCAGGAGGGACATTAAAACTATTGAATGATCGGCACGGTAAGGACACTGGCTAATGTGGACAGAAGCCTACCATCATAATGGGTCCCACCACAGCAGCAGGTAACAGCTGGTGCCAGCTTTGGTCTATACCGTCATCAGCATGGCCATAAATGTACAATCAATTCTCCCTGAAATGTTCTTCCCACACCCTCTCCCATGCTGCCTCTGCTGGTCTCTGTGTCCTTCACTGGCTCCCTCCTCCCCCCTTCCCCCAAGATTAGGCTCTTCTATTTCTCCTCATTCCCTTCACACTCCTTTGACTGAATCCCTCCTCTGCCAACCTCAGTCTTAACCCTGTGAGGAGGATTCCACATCTCCTGAGCACCAGGCTCCATGCTCGTTAAGTATTCATTCTCCCCACGGACACCCTGCCGCCAGCTCAGAGGTCACGGGGTGTGAGGGACTAACTGGTACCACCTGTACCTTGTGACGGAATCATGGAGGAGACTGCTAGCTGCTCATCCTAGCGTCCTTCTTCCTTAGTGCCAGAACCCATTTATTCAGGGTGGCTATGTGCTCAGCTAAGAGAACCCGTTTCCCAGCCTCTCTTGCAGGTAGGAAAGAACACGTGGCCACGTTCTGCCTAATGAGAAGCAAGCAGAAAGCATCGTGTGGAGCTTCAGAAAGGATCCTTCAAAGAGCTGAGCACTTTTTTGCTCTTCCCCCTTTATGCCGTCCTCCTATCAGGAATGTGAAGGCTGGAGCACCAGCAGCCACTGTGGTCCATGAGGTAATCTTGAGGGTGAAAGACACATTAGGATGGCAGAGCACAAAGATGGAAGGAACCTGGGTCCTACTGTTGGACCCATCATACCAGCCACTAGACCAAACCGCTGCCAACCTCCAGAATTTGTGTGAGGGAAAATAACCACATATGTCCTCAAACTATTGTTATCTGGGGTTTTCTATTACGTGTAGCTAATCTTCATCCTCACCCAATTCTGATAATTATGAGATCCCTGTCAGTTGGTTGCTCGATATTTGCTTGAATACCTTCCTGTCCTAAACAATCAGGAGTGGCATGTCGCACTGTGTGTGGGCATGACTGGCCCTTGCACGTGTTATTTCCCCACTTTTCAGGCGAGGAAACTGGGACTTAGAAAAGCTAGGTACACGGCAGATTAAATGGTGTCTGCCTGACTCCAAAGCCCCTCCCCACACCCCCTGCTTCTAGTTAGAATCTGGTAGAAATCTAAAAGAAAGTTCTTTTTCTTTTTTCCATCTCTATTGAGGAAATAAAAACTGTACGTATTTAAGGTGTATGACTTCATGTTTTCATATACATTAGATTATGAAATAATCATCATGATCGAGCTAATTAACATTTCCATCACCTTACATACTTACCATTTTCTTTCTTTCTTTTTTAATGTGTGTGTGGTGAGAATAGTTAGAAAGTTCTTGAAGTTGCTGCAAATATAAAAAAAAAAAAGAAAGCTCTTGAAGTCACCTCATGTGGCCCACTAAAGCCATCAGGCACTCTTCATGGGCACTGAGGCCAAACTCCTTTTCCTCACCTTCTACTGATACTTGGTGATGGAGTTTGGATGTGTTGTCCCCTCTAAAACTCATGTGATCCCCAATGTGGCAGTGTTGGAAACTGATTGAGTCACGGTGGCGGATCCCTCATGAATGGATTCATGCTCTCCCTGGGGGAGGGGGGATTAATGAGTGAGTTCTCGCTTATTAGTTCCCGCTGGTTGTTTAAAAGACCCTGGCACCTCTCCTCTCTCTCCTGCTTTCTCTCGCCATATGATCTGCTTGTACCCACCGGCTGCCTGCAGCTTTCCACCATGAGTAGAAGTAGCCAGAGGCCTGGCCAGATGCAGCTGTCCCAGAATCGTAAGCCAAATAAACCTCTGTTCTTTATAAATTACCCATTCTCAGGTACTCTGTTATAGCAACAGAAAACAGGCTAATACAATGTCATCTTGCCCCATATCCAAGGTTCAAAATATCAAATAACCATGGGAAAAGAAGGAACACAGAGAATGCATGCCAAGAAAAAAACGGTGTCCCTTTGTTACAAAGGATCATTTGCTTGCCACTCAACAGCCAATAATTGAGAGACAAGAGTTGCTGTAAGTAAAGGTAACCCTTTGATAAGGAAGCCAGAAGCCTGGGGAAATGGCAGACTTATGTCTCATTTCTGTGTCTCCCAGGTTTGCCAAAGGGTTTTATAGGGGTCTGTGGTGGAAAGTTGATTCATGGTGACCAAGTGGGGACATGCAGACATGTTTGAGTGTTTCAAATAGTCATCAAGGAACTTCCCAGGTAGGAACCGACCAGCGTCATACTTCATTCTCCATGGGTTCAGTTCCTGTTATTCTCAAATAAGATCAGAGTTAGTACACTAGTAAAGAGTGGCAATCTGGGTTAATAATTTTTCTCTAATTATTTGTGTATGATGTGAGAGCAAGAGCCATGAGTTCTGGCAATTAGCTGTAGACTACATGGTTTGGGTCACAGGAGAGAACAAGTTTTTAAATACAAAGGTTTAAGGAAATGGAATCGCTTTTGTTTGGGCTGTTACAAACCCCCCACTGTCAAATGTCCATTCAATTTCTATGCAATATGAGGCATTGAGTTTGTTCTGACTACTTCTAGCTGAACTGGGGTGACAAGGGGATTTGGAATGAAATGTTTTCACTTTTTCTTTAAAATCCTTTTTGGTCCCCTTTTGGGGAACTGAACTCTGTATCATAAGTTTAGATCAGAGAGTGAACATTCTCTGAGTCAACCATTCCTATATTCTCACATAAAGACTGTAGCAACAGTATATGGTACAGCGCAGTAAAATATTATAATTATTAGAATTATTAGTACCTTTTTTCATCAAGACAGTCTTCCTCCTCCAAACCAGGAAGAGTTCCAATCAGTTCTTCATCAGTTTTCCTGCTCTATCATCTGTCTCTTGGATTTTCCTTCTTCTTTTCTTTGTAGTTACACCTCTAGCTGGGTATTGTCTTAATGGAAATTGCCCTGTCCTGTAAAAGGGAGCACCTGGACTAAAATGGGTGCCCTGCCAGGTCTTAGAGGGGGAGACCATTCCATTGCCTGAGTCATTCTGGGGTGGGGCTGTAGCTCCCGCAGATTCCAAATCATCTGGGATGTTTTGGGGAGGAGGTGGTGAAGGCAAAACTGCAGGGGGAATAAGCCCTGGGGCTGCAGCAGCGTTCTGAGGGCCCTGGGGGTTTGGAGGGCTTAATGTTGCTAGCAAGTTGTGCTCCTCGGCCTCCTTCTCTTCTGGAGCTGCCAAGATTCAGTCTTCTCTCTTTTTTCTCTCAGCTCCCCTTTCTCATTGATGGCTAGATTTTGGGGAAGATTTCCTCCATGTGGAGGCTGCTAGCAGCTCCAGGCACACATCCTAACAGTTTCAGGCTGGTGCAGAGACCCTGGTCCTCCGTAGTTATCACAAATCTCAGGACTGAGTCTCATCAGCTACTGGCCCATCTCTGAAGCAATTCCTACTGCCTGGGGACCGCATCCCAATTGGTCAGTCCTGGGTCACATGACCAGCCCTAGCACGGGGACATGGGGACAGCCCTACGCAAATGTAAGGCCTACAAGTGGTAGGGGAGTGGTCCCCCAAAGGAAAACTGGTGTTACAAAAAGCAAGCTAACTGGATGCTGGGCAGGAAACAGACCAGATCCACTAAATGATGATTGCAGACATGTGAGAGAAAGTCTATTTACTGGGGAAAAGCCTGGCAGGAAATAAAGCAATATGTCCAGAAGAGATTCTGATTATTGTTAACAAAATTAGAAAATACATGTAAGGAAAAAAGTAAGTAAATATAAATAAAAATAAAAATCACCCTAAGAAATATGGTGGGCCGAGTGGGAAGCCCCCATCCCAGCAAGCACCAACTCATACACTTCAGATGCACAGAAGTGCTGGATTAAATAGAGCCCGCAATAGGTTAAATATGTAGTTGAATTAGAGAAAATGGGTGGTCCCCAGGTTTCAGCAGAATGAACTTCAGCGCAGGACAGAGCCTTGGCTTGAGGGGTGGAGGTTATGAGGAGCCGTGTATGGATGGTTTAACAATCAAGCTGGACCCCTGGGTAGGCTGCCTCATCAGTGAGAGGGAGCCCAGCGAAGCTTGGCCCATCAGATCAGAAGGAGAGAGACAAGGCTGTCCCTGAGCCCAGGGCCCTGAGTGGGGTTAAGCCATACC
>NW_007756176.1:5914-7214 GCF_000696425.1 Galeopterus variegatus | reverse complement strand
TTTGACTCTGCCTGGCACTTTTGCTGATAATATGTTGGTTATAAGTAATTACATGGTGGTGGCTAACCGTAAGGGTGCTGAGAAATATACTTTTTTATGTTCCTGGAAGGAAAAGAAACCTGGATACTTGTGAGCATTAGTAAAGTGAACTTTACTCAGAAGCTCACATTTATTGAGTGCCTACTTATGTTGGGCTCAGTGCTAGAAGACATACACATATTATTTCATTTAACATCTAGAGCAACTGTATAGCATAGATATCAATAATTTCACCAAGGTTTATGTAGGTTTAGTGTTTGCCTATATATCACACAGCTAGTTAGTGTAGCAGCCAGGATTTGAATTCAGTGTTTGACTCACTCTAACTCTGTCTATTTATCTCTTGTGCACAAAACATTTATGTGGTAAGTATTGGTCGAATGAACAAATATTACGTGTTATGGTAGCTGGTGCAGTCTTATTCAGTTTTCTTTTGGGAAAATATTGTTATTTCAGAACTTCTTTTATTGGTGATGAACACCCTCAAAGAAATATATCATCTGTCATATGTCATCTATCATCTCTGATATATATTATCTGTCATGTCTTTTCTCTAAAGACCTAGCTCAAGAGAGCTGCATTCTGCAATTGGTTAATCACATCTATCTGTCTATCATCTTCATCATCTCCATCATCATCATCATCATCACCACCACCATCTACCGTCATCATCACCGCCACCATCTACCTATTTTCTCATGTCTATGACTTTGGAAGAGGAATTTGCCTTCTGTAGCAACTGTGTCTATTCGTTTAGGTTTGTATGTTGGAAAAATAGTTACAGTAAAAAACTACTCATTCTGCTTAATAAAAATAAAATATTGTTAAATAGAGATTATAGGACGCTATCGTTTTGGACTAAGTTTCTGCACTAGGCCCCAGAATATCAGACCAAAAATCAAAATGGAGTCACCCCTGCTAAATTCCATGTCACTTGGGTTGTAGTCTGACCTTCTGAGAAATCAGGAGCCAATTGAGAAATCAGCCAATTTCTCAAACAAGTCAGTTTAAATCTTCAGTAGATATGACAATGAAATTTCCTCTGCTTTATTCTTTACACAAAAGAGATAGCCTGAAGTAATCTGATGTTAAGTAATCAGTTATTTTTCTTTTGCTCCATTTTCCTGTCCCCACCTAACAAGGAAATTACAAGGAAAAGTGATCAAATCACTTTTTGTTCTTTGTTTCTTCATTCTTTATCCTTTTTGTATCTATAAAATCAACCTTTTTTGCTCAGCTCATTGGAATACTTATCTATTTT
>NW_007756176.1:1942-5656 GCF_000696425.1 Galeopterus variegatus | reverse complement strand
TTTGACTCTGCCTGGCACTTTTGCTGATAATATGTTGGTTATAAGTAATTACATGGTGGTGTCTAACCGTAAGGGTGCTGAGAAATATACTTTTTTATGTTCCTGGAAGGAAAAGAAACCTGGATACTTGTGAGCATTAGTAGAGTGAACTTTACTCAGAAGGTAACATTTATTGAGTGCCTACTTATGTTGGGCTCAGTGCTAGAAGACATACACATATTATTTCATTTAACATCTAGAGCAACTGTATAGCATAGCTATCAATAATTTCACCAAGGTTTATGTAGGTTTAGTGTTTGCCTATATATCACACAGCTAGTTAGTGTAGCAGCCAGGATTTGAATTCAGTGTTTGACTCACTCTAACTCTATTTATCTCTTGTGCACAAAACATTTATGTGGTGTCGGAAATAAATTAAAATGTAGGGGGACATACAATATAAGTAGTAGAATTGTAGGAAAATATAACCTTAATGTACACAGCCTTGTAACAATGCATAATAAGCAAAGCAGTTTTTTTAGGGGCCAGAACAAGGGTCAGGCCCGAGCACACTAAACAATGCATAAGCAATGCAGCTTATCAGGGGCCGTGACAAAGGCCAGGCCCAAGCGCACTAAACATTAATAGCCCCCCACCGGTTCCAGGAAATAGCTGGTTCAAAGCAAGGCCCCGGGGAAGGTAAACAATTAAGAAATGAGCTCCCAAAGGGGTGCCAGCCTGCTAAAACCCACCTGCAAACCCAAAAGGTGCCAGCTGAAGCCCACCTGTAAATCTAAAAGCGCCACAGATAACCAACAGTTGATCCTATCACAATATCCGTTCAAAAAAACTGTATAAAAGCTGCTTGCATTGTGAATTCGGGGCCGCTCCTGTCCTGAAAATGGGGTGACCTCCAGCATGCCGGAAATAAAACCTCTTGCTTGTGCATCGATCTCTGTGCCTCCTGGTCTTTGCGAGATGAGCCTTCCCATCAAGTTAAGATTCGTGCTTTTAGGCCGGTCTTACAGTGGTAAGTATTGGTCGAATGAACAAATATTACGTGTTATGGTAGTTGGTGCAGTCTTATTCAGTTTTCCTTTGGGAAAATATTGTTATTTCAGAACTTCTTTATTGGTGAAGAACACCATCAAAGAAATATATCATCTGTCATATGTCATCTATCATCTCTGATATATATTATCTGTCATGTCTTTTCTCTAAAGACCTAGCTCAAGAGAGCTGCATTCTGCAATTGGTTAATCACATCTATCTGTCTATCATCTTCATCATCTCCATCATCATCATCATCATCACCACCACCATCTACCTATTTTCTCATGTCTATGACTTTGAAAGAGGAATTTGCCTTCTGTAGCAACTGTGTCTATTCGTTTAGGTTTGTATGTTGGAAAAATAGTTACAGTAAAAAACTACTCATTCTGCTTAATAAAAATAAAATATTGTTAAATAGAGATTATAGGACGCTATCGTTTTGGACTAAGTTTCTGCACTAGGCCCCAGAATATCAGACCAAAAATCAAAATGGAGTCACCCCTGCTAAATTCCATGTCACTTGGGTTGTAGTCTGACCTTCTGAGAAATCAGGAACCAATTGAGAAATCAGCTAATTTCTCAAACAAGTCAGTTTAAATCTTCAGTAGATAAGACAATGAAATTTCCTCTGCTTTAATCTTTACACAAAAGAGATAGCCTGAAGTAATCTGATGTTAAGTAATCAACTATTTTTCTTTTGCTCCGTTTTCCTGTCTCCACCTAACAAGGAAATTACAAGGAAAAGTGATCAAGTCACTTTTTGTTCTTTGTTTCTTCATTCTTTAGCCTTTTTGTATCTATAAAATCAACCTTTTTTGCTCAGCTCATTGGAATACTTATCTATTTTATGGAAAAACATGTTGACCAATTCTAGAATTAAGATCCTTAGCTAAACTTGTAATTTTGTTCTTTGACAGTTTGTTCTTTGGCAACTAATAAAGGGACCTGAAGAAGACTGCTGATAAGCCCTGAGACCCCTTAAGGAAAGCAGAAAAAATATACCACTAATTCTCTCTTTTTGGGGACCACTGTGTTCAACATGAAGCCCCAAGAATTTTAAGTCTCTTGCAAGTCTGAGCTCTGCTTTCTTTTGCATTTGAGCTCTCTAATCTCTTTGGCTTTTGGGTTACCAATGTTATAGGGGCCAGGTGCAGTCTTGCCAAGACTCCATCTGGTTTCTGCTCCAATTTTTGCTGTTATTTCAGGGTCTGGGTGATACAAACAAGTCTGTAGCTTCAGACTGGGTGGAAAACAACATCATGTTCATGTAAATAATGTCATATTGCCCGATTACCAGGGCTCAAAATATCACTAACCATGTGAAAAGAGGGAGTTCAGAGAAATACATGCCAAGAAAAAAGCTGTGTCTTTTAAAAATTTGCCTATAGCCCATGCGGTTTTAGGTCCCAACACGGATTCAGCCTGCTCACTCTAACACCAAGGGTTAGTTGCTCTGTGAGAAAGTGTTTGACCTTGGGGTACCAATAGTTAGTTTTTGCTGTGGCAGAGTACATGACCTTTGGGTGGTTTGTGGCTGATGAATCACCAGCAAAAAGATTGTGATTTTAAAAATAACTGAGAGCAGTTGCAGTTAATGGCTATTACTGCAGGGTGTGTGAACGCAGGCTTTCAGAATTCACAGGGATAGGTTTTCTCTTCATTTCTTCATTTTTTTGTGTGTTTAAGCAAGAAATATCATTGACTAAATTGGTCAGTGGGAGCTCAGAACCATAGATCTTGGCCCTGAGAAACCCAACGTCCAGCATAAAAATGGGATCCTTAATTTCTAAAGATCTGAGTAGTCTGCCTATGGTACACATGAAATTTATAGGGACTGTGTGTGCAGGCAGCCAACCAAAACGTTCAGAGCCCCAATAATATGGTCAAACAGAAATATGGGTTGTACCCTATTTGTGGCTAATGTAATATTGCCAGACAGAAATGTGCATTGTACCCCATTTTTGTCTATTCTGGCTGTTGGCAGCTCTAAATGCATTATCTAAGTCTGTCTTTTGGCTGTTTTGGGGAGTGGCTCTGGGTCATGGATGGGCTAAAGTGCATTTAAAATAATGGTACCTACCTGGATTAGGCCCACCCAGAAGCTTCTAAAAAGATTTCAAAATTTTCTATTGCCTTTAAAAGGCTGTTCACAGAAGATCAAATAAAACACTTAAGCTACTAATTGATGAGAGAATTAAATCTCCTAACATTTTGATTAGTTACTATTTCAACCCAAAGGCAACAAGAAAGATAGATTAAGTATTTATAAAAGTTAAGACCTTCCAGATCAACCAGGTATAGAAAATGCTTTTCTTCACCATATTTGCTATAGGTCTCCACCCTGAAGTGAGTAAACTAATTAAAAAATAAGCTAAATTGAGAAGACTGCCTGTGGAACTAAATCCGTCTCCAAATACAACCTTCTGATATCTAGTTGGCTATTTTGAAACTCTTTGTAGTAGAAATTTACATCTATAAAAGAAATTTGCATTTGTAAAGGCATCTCTTTCTCTGCACCTAAAACACTCAAAACTTTTGCAATGGGGAAAACATTTGCTTAAAGTTTACACAACAAACCTAACCTTTGGTTAAGGTACTTTTCCTAGCCATCTTGTCTAAACTGGGTGTTTACACATGCATTTCTTTGCTTTGGCAAATAATAGCATTTAGATCTAAGTTCTG
>NW_007756176.1:0-983 GCF_000696425.1 Galeopterus variegatus | reverse complement strand
GATCCTATATAGGGATGGCCGGTGCACTCACTGGCTGAGTGCGGTGCGGATGACACCAAGCCAAGGGTTACAATCCCCTTACCGGTCACACACACAAAAAAAAAAATTATTGGTAAAATAGAATAGAAATGTTTTTAGAATTGATAGGTTTATGCCATCTTTACCAGATGTTTTAAGGTCATAAAACTTGCTTCTGTGATATTTTTGATACTGGCTTAATTTGTTTGTGAACTGAAAGCAGCTGTGAAGACTGGATGCTAGACTTTCCCTAAAGCCTTGCACACAACTTGTTGTGAGCTTATGTCTCTGGTTCTAAGCCTCTGAATTCTGAGGTGTAGACAGGTGGCCATGGTGAGGCTTGGGAACATATTTGTCCACAGTATATGGGCCACCAGCTGCAGGAAAATGTCAAGCCCAATATGGGCTCATTCTCTCTCTCCCAGCTCTGCCTCTCGGCCATTCTGGGAGGGACCATATTCTCCAAACATCTTCTTCACAGCTCTGCTCTCTGTCTAAGGTGTTGCACCTGATGTATAAATCCAGGGGCACTGCCCCCCATGGTTGTCCAGGGTGCCACATGAACCCAGGACAACTAGAAGGGATAGTGGAGAAGATATCTATGTACAGTATCTCAGCAGCATTGGTTAAGACTGGTTGATGCAGGTTTAGCTTAGTTTTACTTTTTCAAAAGAATAAAATAGTAACATAAATGGCTAGCTTTATTATTCATGAGCAGTTCAAGCATGGTTGTTAAAAATAAGTAAGTTAGTTATAAAAGTTTATAAAGGATCTTTTCAAAGTTTTAAGTCTTTCTGTTAACTAACCTTTAAAGTGAAATTAAGTAATAGATATTCATTGAATGTCTGAGTCACTTAAAATACTAAAACACTATTTGTTATGTTTAAAGTTTATATACATTAATATCTTGTTTTTATATAGTATGGAAAATTATATAATTTTATGTATGTTAGTAAGCATGAAAA
>NW_007756175.1:5566-7214 GCF_000696425.1 Galeopterus variegatus | reverse complement strand
TTATCAGAGGAGAAGCAAACTCTTCTTATGTTAAGCCAGTGAGATTTGAAGTTCATCTGTTAACACAGCTAAATAACACGCAAAGTATGAGATTTTTATTGTTTCTTTAAGTTTTATGCCTCTGGGTGTATGTTCTACATATTAGGAAACAGTCTTTTTCAAAATAATAGAATTACCTTAGAGAAATGATCCCTTCCATTGTGCAGAGAGGTTAAGAGCCCTGACTTCAGAGAGAAAGAACCACATTCCCTAAGGCATGAAGAAAGAGGGTAAGAGAATCAAGACACAGAAAGTCAGAGAAAACTGGGGTACCACAGCAGGTGCAGAAAGCTAAGGAAGGTACCCCAGGAGATCTGTAGTGAGCACAGAAAAATTCTAGAGCACAGCATTGCTGCACAGTGAGTTTCCATTCTCCTAAAACACAGGGGGAAAGAATACAACAAAAGACAGGCCAAGATGGGCAAAGGAAAGTGATTTGGTAACATCCTTGTTTGAGGGATGTATGCTACAGAAATAAAAGTATAAATACATAAAGGCATAAATGTATAAGGATGTTCACTGTTTATAGTAGCAGTGGGGGAAAAAAGAAATAATCTACATGCCCATTGTGATAGTTAATTTCATGTGTCAACTTGACTGGGCTATGGGGTGCCCAGATTAAATATTACTTCTGGGTATGTCTGTGAGGGTGTTTCTGGATGAGATTAGCATTTGAATATGTGGACTCAGCAAAGTAGGTTGCTCTCCACAATGTGGGTGGGCATCATCCAATCCATTGAGGTCCTGAACAGAACAAAAGGTGAAAGAAAGAGGAATTTATCCCCCTCTTCTTTTTTGCCTCACCGGTTGAACCGGGACATCTCACCTCATCTTCTCCTTCCCTTGGACTGGGGTTCACACCATTGGTTCCCTGGGTTCTTGGCCTTCAAATGGGATAATTACACCAGCAAATTTCTTGGGTCTTTAGTTTGCTGATGACAGATCGTGGGACTTCTCAGACTCTATAATTATGTGAGCCAATTCCTCATATATTATCCATTCAATCTCTGTCTGTCTGTCTGTCTTTCTCTCTTTCTCTCTCACTTTCTCTCGATGAACACACACATTTACAGATATGTATGTATACATGTATTATACATTTGTGTACATTTCTATACATGTATATAGACACATATATTATATATACAAACATATATACATTTCTTAATGATTTTGTTTCTCTGGAGAACCCTGACTAATACACCATCAATACTGGAATGGTTGAATAAAGGATGGTTTATACATATCATGGTGTGTTGTGAGGGTTAATTCCAGCAGGCCTGGAATTGGCATGAAGTGATTTACTGAAGTAAGAGCTGTTCCTGCACAGCACTGCTGGTCAAGGCATTAAACGAGCTGATTGATAGTGTTATTTTGTAACTATGGGTCTGAGGGGTTTCAGGATGGTTTGTACCAGCTTGTCAGCAGTGTTTATTTTTATTTGCACTTGTTCAGCGTTGTTTATTAACAACAGTGAGATTGATGATTTGTACTTTGTCTTGGTGAGACCCCTGGAGGACTCTGATATTGGGGCTGGTAACACAGCAAGAAAAATGCCTACACGAGCAGCAGGATATAAGAAGCCCTGATGGAAACTTCATTTGGGGCT
>NW_007756175.1:4778-5426 GCF_000696425.1 Galeopterus variegatus | reverse complement strand
GAAAAATGCCTACACGAGCAGCAGGATATAAGAAGCCCTGATGGAAACTTCATTTGGGGCTTCCTAGTTCTGAGTTGTTCTGTGGTACATCTGTGATCTGAGCAAGAAAGTGTGTCTGGTATGGCCCCCTTCCAGAGGGGGAACAATTGGAGCTTATACCTGCCTTCTCTGGACCCCTTACTGTCTCACTTTAATGCTGTTGCTTCATTAAATGAATGCTTTTCCTGCCATAAACTTTAGATTTGTGAACATTGACAATTTCGATCCTGTGAATCTTCTTTAGTAATCAGACTCTGCCTAATGTCCACTGTTAGTGCACATAGATGGTCAGCATGCCCTGTTTTCAAGAAAGCATTAGATCTGCACGTACAGCATAAAAGGAGGTCCATAATGTAACTGAAATGAGCAAGTTGCAGACTACTATGTAAAACATGATTTTATCTTTATTTCTTGTGCATGTGTGATGCTATATACATGTATATGTAGATATACTTATAGAAAATTAGTAGAAAAATAAGAAATCTGAAAGCATGCACACCAAATTATGAATAATGGTTACTCTATTTGGGGGTATGCAGAGAGGAGTATATTAGTCTGTTTCTGTTGCTTATAACAAAATACATGGAACTGGGTATTTTATAAAGAAAA
>NW_007756175.1:2425-3995 GCF_000696425.1 Galeopterus variegatus | reverse complement strand
TAGTCTGTTTCTGTTGCTTATAACAAAATACATGGAACTGGGTATTTTATAAAGAAAATGAGATTTGCTTCTTACAATTTTGGAGGCTAGGAAGTCCAAAATCCAGGGAACACATATGGTGAGGGTCTTGGTGGTGGCAAGTGACCCAGGGGTCTCACATGGCAGAAAATGGTGGAGCAGAGAGAGTGATACCTCCTCATGCTCTCTCCTTTTAAAGCCCTCAGAACCATGTCCATGACCACTATTTTTAATCCATTCACTAGGCATGGTCCTCAGAATCTAGTCAGCTCTTCAAGGCCCCGCCTTTAAATTACCATAATAGGATTTCCCACTTTCTTAACACTATCACAGTGGGAGTCAAGTTTGCGGGGGACACTCAATCCAAGGAAAGGGGTAATGGAATGGGCTGCAATATCTACTGCTATGGTTTGAATGTTTTTGTCTCATCTAAAATTCATGTTGAAATTTAATCCCCAATGCAACAGTATTAAGCAGTGTGGCCTTTAAGAGGTGATAGAATCATGAGGACTCTACCCTCATGAATGGGATTAGGTGCCCTTGTAAACGGCTTGACAAAAGGAGTTCAGCCCTGTTTTACACCTTCCGTCCCTTCTGTCATGTTAGGACACAGCATTCCTCCCCTCTGGAGGATACAGCAACAAGGCACCATCTTGAAACAACAGACCAGTCTTTTGCCAAATATTGAACCTTCCAGCACCTTGATCTTGGACTCCCAGACTCCAGAACTGTGAGAAATAAATTTCCATTCTTTATAAATTACCCAGTTTGTGGTATTTTGTTATAGCAGCACAAATGGACTAAGATAGAAATCAGTACTAGAAAAGTAGGGTATTGCTATAACAAATACCTAAAAATGTAAAAGTGGCTTTGCAACTGGGTAATGGGTAGAGGCTGGATCCGTTTTGAAGTTTGTGCTGGAGAAAACCTGTATTGCAGTGAACAGAGTATTATGGACATTTCAGGTGAGGGCTCAGAAGAGGAAAGCTGTAGAGATAGCCTCAGTCTTAGGGATTGTCTAAGTGGTTGTGAACAGAATGCTGGTATAAATATGGACAGTAAAGGCCATTCTGATGAGCTCTTAGACAAAATTGAGGATATCTTATTGGAAACTGGAATAAAGGCCATCCTTGTTATAAAGTGGCAAAGAACTTGGTTGAATTGTGTCCTACCGCTTTATGGAAAGTAGAATTTAAGAGCTATGAAGTAGGATATTTAGTGGAAGAAGTATCTAAGCAATGTGCTCAGCATGCTGCATGGCTTCTCTTACTGCTTAAGCCACCACAGGCAAGTTTATAGTAAAATTCAAGAAAAAAATGATTGAAAGTTAGAATTTATAATTAAAAGGGAAGTAGAACATAAAGACTGGGAAAATTCTTAGCCTGTCCATGTAAAGAATAAAAAGCATGTTTAGGAGAGAAAACCAAGGGTGTGGCCAAGCAACCCTTCGATAAGGAGATTTGTATGGATAGAAGGAAGCCAGACTCTATTAATCAAGAAAATGGGAGAATGACCCAGAAGGCATGTTGGAGATCTTTGAGGCTGCCATGCA
>NW_007756175.1:0-399 GCF_000696425.1 Galeopterus variegatus | reverse complement strand
AAGACAATGTATCAGTATATTAAAATTAAAGTTTTGACTGAGACATGAAGACACAGTAGATATGAAGCCAGATCACCATGTGCAGACTGTATAAATTTAAAAAACCAGTTCCAAGATGATTGGACCGTTATCCAGTTTGATCATATAAAACAGCTCCATCCAGGCATGGAGAAATGCGGGGGAGGCATTTGCAGAGCAATTCTCTTAGCCTGTCCATGTAAAGAATAAAAAGCATGTTTAGGAGAGAAAACTAAGGGTGTGGCCAAGCAACCCTTTGATAAGGAGATTTGAATGGATAGAAGGAAGCCAGATTCTATTAATCAAGAAAATGGGAGAACGACCCAGAAGGCATTTTGGAGATCTTTGAGGCTGCCATGCACATCAGGCCCAGAATGCCAG
>NW_007756174.1:5940-7214 GCF_000696425.1 Galeopterus variegatus | reverse complement strand
CCCCCCCATGGTATAAGTATGGGCTGGAGGATTGCATAAATTCCTCATTGAGATCTCCCCAGAGGCAAAGGCACCTACTGTCTTCTTAAGTCTGTGGGAGATTGGGATCAATCCTGTTGGTTACACTCAGGACAGAAATGGGGAGGAAGACGTGACCTTATGGGTCATCTTTTTGGGAGACAGCTACATTGGGTCCTTTCCTGCCTCCTGGAGATGTTAGTCCAGCCCAGTGTGTGCCACACATCTATCACACTTCTAAAATAGCAACTAGAGGGTGAAGCACTAGATGCATTCCCGGAATGAACTTTCAGTAGCTGTGGGGGCATTGAAAAGAAAACTATGTGTTAGGGGCAGGGCTGGCTGGGACTAGGGTGAGGTGCATGAGGCAAAATTGCTATTCTACTTGTTCATCAGTTGCCCCCAAACATTGTAAGCTACTGAGGGCAGGGTGGTCTTGACCTTGCTGTCAACCGCACCCTGCATCCCCTGCTCACTCACTGCTCAGTAGCTGGATGGCGGCGTCCACCCAGTGGCATCAGAGAAGCCTCAAGTCTCCCTCACCTTGGGCCTCAGGTGCAAAATTTAAGGAAGGAACCTTGGAGTGCTCACCTTGTGGGTGGGTAGACAATACTGAAGTTGGTTCTCAAACCCTAGTGTGCATCAGGATCATCTGGGCAGCTTGCTAAAGAGCAGGTTTATGGGCCCCACCCTTGCAGATTCTGAGCAGGTGTGGGGACTAGGAAACTGCATCTGTAACCTGCTACAATCTGATGCTGCCTGAGGCTAGGGGTGTTCATGCAGAGGACAGGTGAGCAGATGGCAAGGTGTGCTCAGATTTCGGTCAGGGTGTACGAAAGGATGAGGCACTTCCAGCTTTTGGAAGAGAGATCTGAAAGATGAACCTTTGCAGGTTTCTATGGTCAAAATAATGGCCAAATGCCACGCTTTGTCCATCTTCTGTTGGCCTGGGCAGAGAGTTATAATCCTAGCCTAGGACTTGATCCCTTATTTGTGCTGTAGGTTCTTTCCTGCCCTGGGTGATAGGGAGTGAAGTGAGATCTGGAAACAGAAATCAAGCTAAATTCATTTCCCCAGGCAGATAAAGACTTACATTTTCACCCCATCAAACCTGAAAGTTCCCTGTGCCTGTGTTCCTCTAAGCGACAGGGATGTCATCACTCAGTCCTTCACTTGGCCTCATACAGGCAGCCCTCTCAGTAAAGGAATCAGGTACGCATTCCCAGATCCTGCTCCGTGGAAAGCTGCTCCTTGGC
>NW_007756174.1:3092-5196 GCF_000696425.1 Galeopterus variegatus | reverse complement strand
CTCAGTAAAGGAATCAGGTACGCATTCCCAGATCCTGCTCCGTGGAAAGCTGCTCCTTGGCGGGGGACCTAAAGCTGCTAGCACCGAGAGATTACACACACACTTCTCCTTGGCCTGAGCCTGGTTCCTTCTCAACAGTAAGAGCTGATGTGTTCCTAAAGAAGAAGGAGCTCTGGTCTGGGAGTCAACTATCCCTATTTTGATGTCAGCTCAGCCACAGATTTGTCATGTGACCCTGGACAAACCACTTCCCCTCTTTGGGTCTTTGTAAAATGAGGGGTAGACTAGATCAGAGCTTCTTAAACTTTAATGTGGTCAGCAAGAATGGTAAAGTAGGGAACTCCAAAAGTCTGTCCCTCCACAAAAGTAGCAAATAAGCTGTCAAGAACTGTCAGAATCAACTTTATTGGAACTCTGGAAACTAATTGGAAGTTTACAGCAGCCAGGCTTAAGTAAAAAACAAATCAACCTGAATCCAGTAAGGGCTTTGTTGCATTTTGCTAGCCCCAGCCCCATTTCCCACTCCCCAGCTTGGCAACAGCATGGAAAACAATATCCCACATTCCCTGTAGGGGTTCCTGGCACTGGAGGCAGCAGAATGGACCTTATTCTCAAGGATTATGGTTTTTAAAGTTTTGATCTGTCAGGTTCCTCCCTGAAAGTCTGGCTGAAGTGACTTACTTTTATTTTGCCTAATTTGGAACACTTCCAGGGTGAAGGTGGCAACCCAGGAGGACATTTCAAGGCCAACATATTAACCACTGATGCCTGGGGGAAGGGATAACAGTTGGGGCAAACAGGAGACAAAACTTGGGGAGGAAAGGCTGGGGAATGCAATGCTTTGGGAGGCTTTGAAGAGCTCCCACATATTCCTGGGAATCTAGAAAGCCACACACATGCCCAGGGCTGGGCACATGTTTACTAAAGAGAAGGCCCTAAGCTCTCAACTCTGGCTGACCAGAGCAGAAAGTGCACAAGAATCGAAGGCTAAGGCAGAGTTATTAACTGCCTGGCTGAGTGTCAGAAGTGTGCCCCAACACACATGCAACGTAAAGACTGAGTTTTTTTTTTTTTGTTATTTTTGAGACCGGCCGCACCGCGCTCAGCCAGTGAGCGCTGTGAGCGCACCAGTCATCCCTATATAGGATCTGAACACATGGCGGGAGCGCTGCTGCACTCCCAGTGCTGCACCCTCCCGAGTGTGCCACGGGCTCAGCCCTAGACTGAGAAGTTTTTGTTGTTATTGTTTTTCCAGGTGTTTAAGGAAATCCATTGAATCACTAGCTGAACAATAAGCTGACCAGAGACTGTAGGGGCCACACTTGACAAAGAATACAAACTTAAAAAAATTAGTTAATAAAAGTCACTAAACGAGCTACAACAAATACAATGAGTAGCAACAACAAATTTGGAGTGCGGAGGGGCAGAGAATTTGATTTCCCAAGTTGCCACATTATAGTGTTCAAAATATTCAGTGTTCAACAAAAATTATGAGGCATGCAAAGAAATAATAAAGTATGGCTCATACACAGAAAACAAATCTGTTAATAGAAACTGAGGAAAGCCCAGACAGTGGACTTACCAAAGGCTTTAAATCAATTGCCTTAAAAAAGTTCAAAGAGCAAAAGGAAACCATGAACAAACTAAAGGAAACCAGGAGAATGGTGTCTGTCTCACCAAATAGGGAATATCTATAAGGAGATAGAAATTATAAAAAGGAACTAAACAAACTCTGGAATCGAAAAGTACAATAACAAACAAAAAATTTACAAGAGCAGATTTGAGAAGGGAGAAGAATCAGCAAACTTCAAAATAGGTCAATGGGGCTGGGTGGATGGCTCAGTTGGTTAGAACATGGTGCTGATAACACCAGGGTTCAAGGTTCTATCTCTGTACTGGCCAGCTGTCAGCAAACAATAACAACAAAAAGGTAGGCCAATGGAAATTACCCAGACTGAAAAGAAAGAAAAAAAAGTTGACAGAGCCTAAGAGACATGTGAAACACTAAGTTTACCAACATATGCAATAAAAATCACAGAAGAAGAGAAAGTGCCAGAAAAATTTGAAGAAATAATGGCTGAAAACAGGAAGCTCTGAATTATAA
>NW_007756174.1:0-1560 GCF_000696425.1 Galeopterus variegatus | reverse complement strand
TGCAAATGTAATAAACTCTCCAATTAAAAGGCAGAGATTGACACATGTTACAAGAGACAAAGAAGAAAACATTACATTCTGGTAAAATGGTCAATCTATCAAGATATAGCAATTAAAAACATTTATCCACATAACAACAAAGCCCCAGAGAGTTGGAAAGAAAAATTGATAGAATTGAAGAGAGGGATAGTTTAAAAATAACAATTAGAGAATTTAACATCCCACTTTCTCTATTGAATAGAACGATTAGACAAAAGATAAACAATGAAACAGAATACCTGAACAACACTGTAAACCAACTGGACCTAACAGACATGTGTAGAACACTCCACCCAACAACAGAATAAAAATTCTTCTCAAGTGCACACGGAAAATTCTCCATATAGACCATAAAACAATCTAAATAATTTTTTTTTTTTTGAGACCGGCCGCACTGTGCTCAGCCAGTGAGCTGGTGACTGGCCATCCCCATATAGGATCCGAACCCACGGTGGGAGCGCTGCTGCGCTCCCAGTGCCGCACTCTCCTGAGTGCGCCACGGGCTCGGCCCTAAATTATTTTTTTTTAAGTTTGACCACAATGAAATGAAATTAGAAATCAACATGGATTGAAATCTGGAAAATTTACAAATCTGTAAGAATTAAGCAACACACTCTTTAAGAAAAACCAGTAGGCCAAAGAAGAAATCACAAGAGAAGCCAGGAAATACTTCGAGATTAATGAAAATAAAATCATAACATACCAAAACTTATGGGATACAGTGCAAGCAGTGACCAGGGGAAATTTATAGCTATAAATGCCTACATTAAAAAAGAAAAAAGACCGAAATCAGTAACTAACCTTATACTTTAATGAATTAGAAAATAAACAGAAAACTAAACCCTCAGCAACCAGAAGGAAAGAAATAATAAAGGTTAGAGTGTAGATAAATAGAGAATGCAAAAGCAATAGAATCAATGAAACAAACAAACAAAATGGTTCTTTGAAAATATCAACAAAATTGACAAACCTTTAGCTAGACACACACACACACAGAGAAAGAGAGAGAGGAATCAATTACTAAAAAATCAAGAATGAAAATGGGGACATTACTAACAACCTTACAGAAATAGAAGAAAGGATAAAAAAAAATTATAAAAATCATATTAGATAACCTAGACGAAATGGACAAATTCCTAGGAACACACAAATTACCAAAATTGACTCAAGAAGAAATAGAAAATCTGAATAGATCTATAACAAGTAAAGAGATTAAATCAATGATCAAAAACCTCCCAACAAAGAAAAGCCCAGGACCAGATGGCTTCACTGGTGAATTTCTATTTGTGTGTGTGTGTGTGGTAGCTGGTTGGTACTGGGATTTGAACCTTTGATCGTGGTGATATAACTGCACTCTAACCAACTGAGCTAACCAGTGAGCCCTTTTTCACTGGTGCATTCTATTAAACATTTTAAAAAGTGACACCAATCCTCCTCAAACTCTTCCAAAAAAAAAAAAGGGGGGGGGGATGGAGAAACACTTCCTAATGCATTACAGGAGATGAGTGTTATCCTGGTACC
>NW_007756173.1:6203-7214 GCF_000696425.1 Galeopterus variegatus | reverse complement strand
GACATCAATACGTGGCAACTTGTCCAGTACTTCACCATATAGGGACAAAAATAGATACCTCGTATGGTAATTAGAATTAAGACATAGGTATACTTCAGGATCATCTGTACGATGGGTTAAAAGTTTCAGATTATCTCCTCACCACTTGTGGTTTCCTTGCTCTACACTGTACCACCTCAAATGTGGAACAGAAAATATTTCCTTTAATTTCAACCAAAACAAAACACTGACCTCTATTTTTACCAAACTTCATTGATGGTTTCCCAAAAGACTGAAGAGAGTTTATGGTGCAGCATTTAAAAATTGAAAAATAACAGATATTCTTGGTTTTTTTCTCTAAAAGATTAGGCTTCATGGCTTGTTTTCTCTCTCTCTTCTCTCTCTCTCTCTCTGTCTCTGTCTCTCTCTCTCTCCCCCCTCCCCCCCTTGCACAGAATGTGTGTCTCTTTCCAATCTCATTCACAAAATCAACTTGACAACTAGTTCAGAAAGTCTGAAGACATGTTTTGATGGTGAGCGAGGCACAGCTCCGCAGCAGGTCCAGGCTGCAGTGTGAGCAGCTGCACTGTGTGCCATATGACTTACCAGATCCTATGGAGTTGAAGTATGAATGTTGGAACAAGATGCAGTGTAGAGTTTATGGAAAACCCCAGTGGGTCCTGCGATTCTGGAATAAAGATATGCCATTTGCAATAAAGAATTTGGAGCCATTTAAAAAACAATTTTTTGAGTGCTATGGAGCACTGGTAGAGACAGAAGGTTTTTGACTCTTTGTAATTGTCCATCATGAGCTTGGTACTGTCAGATGCACCAAGCCATAAAATTCACTGGGTTCAACAGAAATAATTTGTGATATAGAAAGAGTGTACCTGGGAGTGATCAGGAGCAGGGTCAGAGGGCACAAGAAGCTGCATGAGCAAGTAGCCAACACCCTTAGCTGCACCAATTATCTTCCTCCTGCTCATACCTATGACCATTTTTGGGAAATTATGTATGAACAGCTCCAAGAGA
>NW_007756173.1:3613-4187 GCF_000696425.1 Galeopterus variegatus | reverse complement strand
AACTACCATTTTGCACCTGTATTTGCTAAGAAAAAGCACTTGAATAGGAAAATACAGAAACAAATAATAAAAAAAAAATTACCAATGTCAGAATTCTACTATTTAATGTATTCTATCTTGATTTGGTAAATAATTTTCTATTTTTGTAATTATTATTTAGTAATTAGTAAATACTTATGCATTGTAGAAAATGGAACTGATAATTTTATTAGTAATTTCACAGATATTTAAAATGTATCTACCACTTCCAGCAATATCTTATTCTATATCAATATTGTCTATACTGTACAAAAATTTGTTGTATATGAAACTTAGAATGTAGTCTCTCCTAGTCTTAACTCAGTGTATGAAATAATAAAGTTTAATACCATAGGAAATGTGTTGAAACATGCAACTAATTCAGTTGTTTTTCCTGAATTTTCTGGAAACTTTAACTGAGTAGTAATTCATTCTTCCTGCCAAGATTTTTACAATTTTTTGACTGAATTGAAAGAAGTAATGGTCACTTCAGGGAGGAAGTCTTAAATCTAGTTCACAGTGAAGGAGGAAGTGAGATTTGTATTCTAAAAGATTT
>NW_007756173.1:0-1456 GCF_000696425.1 Galeopterus variegatus | reverse complement strand
CCACAGTCTGTGTGCGAAGACACCAAGGTAATCAAATTGTTGCCACTACATGATATAATTCATCAACTTTTTATTCTGTGATTTCAGTTTCCTCTTTACCAATTCCTTGACTTTTAAGTCCATAAACATTTTTTCTTTGTAATTTCAGAGCAACAATTCAAGTTAGCAATTTCCCTGCTAGTTAAGTAGTCTTGGATGCCTTAACGCCTAAACCATGTAACTCAATGGCATAATTCAACAAAAATCTGTCTCTTATTTATTCAAATTTCAATGTGTGTTATAGGATCTATTGAGGGTTTTCTTCCAAAAATGACTGAAAAGCTAGGCTGTTTCTATTTATAATGTTACTGCTTTCAACATAACTCCCATGATCACTGACATAGAACAGATTGTGGAGGATCACAAAGCAACCTTCTGCCTAGGTTTCTAGCCACACTGCATTAGTCAGAACTCAGTTGTATGGCCCAATCTAACAAAAGAACTGTAAGCGAGGCTGGGAAATATAGTCTGTCTGTATGTGCAGAAAGATAAAATGACTTTGGTGAGCATCACGCCAGTTTTGCCACACACGAACACCTACAAAATGCTAATACTACATAATTTGAGGCCAGTACGAGGATCAAAGAATAATTAATATACACTATAAAACAATGTGCACATTCAAACTACATTTTTAGGCTACCATGGTTGTTGAAAATAATTGGTAATGCATATTTATTTGAGAAATAGTAGCACATACCCAACAAACCCAGTTTTTATACACAATTAGATGAAAAATTTATATAGCGCATACTATCTGAATTTTAAGCATTCTAGTGAGGCAAGAAATAGATATATCTAATATAATGTATATGACCCATGAGTCAATCTAATGAGAATTAGTCGTCTCCAGATCAGAACTCCAATAATAATTGATATAATCCACTTTTATTCTAAATTTAAATAAAATATAATCTCTTATTGCTATTAGTTCTAAGATAGCCAAAGGAATTAAAGTCAAAAAGAAAAAGATTGTTCTAGCCATCAGTATGATATAACCATATTAATTTCATTGAATATTCATTGTGCATTATTTATATAAATGAAAATATATAAGGTCAAATGATAATTTAACCAATCACTATATAATACTTTATGTGTAAATAAAACACTGTAATTATGATGACAGGGCAAACATGAATTAACTAGTTTTAGAGTGCTCACAGGAATAATCAAGAATCAGAATTCTTCAGTCACAATGTCCAAGAGTGTGGATTTGTTTGTTCATTCATTTTGCCGTTCATTCAATATCAACATTCAATATTCAATATTGGATGAGTTCTCATGAATGCTAAGCACTGTTCCAAGCTCAAATTTATGTTCAAACATTTTTCTACTGAATTCTAGAGGAAAAATGAGAAAATATGGGCAAGTTAAAATTTCTTGCCTGATTTATGTTATTTTTAACGTTGTATTT
>NW_007756172.1:6241-7214 GCF_000696425.1 Galeopterus variegatus | reverse complement strand
ATCAGTCAACTTGACCTAGTTTTTATTTATAAAGTATTCTGCTCAACAACAGGAGAATACATATTCTTTTCAAGTACACAAAAAAGGACTCACCAAAGTAGATCAGAGGTCAGAAAACCATGACCTGTGGTCCAAATTCAGCCCACCTTCTGTTTTTGTAAATAAAGTCTTACTGGAATACAGCAACGCCTTTTTGTTTGCATATTGTCTGTAGCTATTTTAGTGCCACAAGAACAGAGATGAGTAGTTGCAAAAGAGATCATATGGCCCTAAAAGACAAAAATATTTACTATCTGATCCTTTACAGAGAAAGTTACCTATTCCTGTTCCAGATCATAAACAAACAGTAGAAGAGAAATCACACAAAGTATGTTCTCTAACCATAAAAATATTAACTTATAAATTAACAAGAAGAATATTTTTTAACTCCCCAATTTTTTCAAGTTAAACAACACTGTTCTAAATAAACTGTTGATCAAAAAGGAAATCTCAAGAGAATTTAGAAAATATTTTAAACTATCTACCTAAATATAAAAATATAACATATCAAAAATTGGAGGGTTTAATTAAAGAAGCACTTACAGGAAAACGTACAGCTCTAATTGTTTATATTGGAAAAAAAGAAAGCTTTCAAATTTATGTTCTAAGCTTCTATCTTAGGAAACTAGAAAAATAAGAGTAAACAAAACACAAAGTAAACAGATGGAGGAAATAGTAAAGTTAGCAGTGTAAGTTAATAAAATTAAAAACACAAAAATAGAGAAAATGTATGAAATCAATTGTATTAAAAGATCAAATTAATTCATAAACCTCTAGCTAACTTGAGACATAAAAAAAGAGATAACACAAATTACCAATATCATAAATGAAAAAGGGGATACATATACTATAGACATTAAAAGGGTATAAGGCAATACTACAAACAACTTTATGCCCATATATCCAACAACTTAAATGAAATGGAATGAATCCT
>NW_007756172.1:0-929 GCF_000696425.1 Galeopterus variegatus | reverse complement strand
CCTCTGCTTACCCTCTGTGTCTGTTTGCTGGAGAGCTTTGCTCCTAAGTGACAGCAGCACCTCCACCAATCTTAGTGCACAAGACAATTTTGCACTACACGAGACAGATGGTGCCAGGGAAGAGTTTGGACCAAGTAGACCTAGCTTCAGACCACTTTGCTTTGCCATCTAATTGCCAAGTGACTGGGGTGAGCTCTTCAATTTTTCTGAGCTGTCTCATCCACATAATGGGGATGAAAATTTCTGCATACTGAGGTCACAGATTAATAGTTTCAGTTGTATTCATGCTGAAAGTCAGTCCTGTCTGAATACATCTACAGAACACACCGAGTGTATCAGTCTGTTTCTGTTGCTTATAACAAAATACTCAGAACTGGGTGATTTATAAAGAAAACGAAACTTATTGCTTACAGTTTCAGAGGCGAGGAAGTCCAAAGTTGAGGGAACACATCTGGTTAAGGCTTTCTTCAGTGGTGACTTCAGTGACAGCAGATTATCACGTTGCAAAACAGCAGAGCAGAGAGAGCACAGAGAGAGACAGACTCTTCATGCTCCCCTTTGAAAGCCCTCCAAACCCTGCCCATGACCACCATTTTTAATCGATTCACTATGGTGAGGTCCTATAATCTAATCACCTCTTCAAGGTCCCACTTTTCAATTACCACAATAGGATTTCCAACCCTCTTAACAGTCACAGTGGGGGCT
This sequence comes from Galeopterus variegatus, assembly GCF_000696425.1. Classification (NCBI taxonomy): domain Eukaryota; kingdom Metazoa; phylum Chordata; class Mammalia; order Dermoptera; family Cynocephalidae; genus Galeopterus; species Galeopterus variegatus. Next base: position 224 of record NW_007756172.1, on the reverse strand, counting down.
AAGCTTCTAACACATAAAACTTGGGGGACACAATTCGAGCTTCAGTGAGTCTGGGGGGAACATAATTAAATCCACTACACCAAGTAACCTCAAACACAAGGGAAGAAGTTATTCAAAAACAGAAAGTGTCCATGGGCCTGACCCTGGTCAAAGGGCAGGATTAGAAAGACAAAATAATGTCTATCCTTGTCAAGTGACAGGTCCCCATATGTCACTCCAGAGTC
>NW_007756171.1:0-647 GCF_000696425.1 Galeopterus variegatus | reverse complement strand
TTTTTTAAAAAGTTAACCAACATCCTTGAATTTTTTCCATCCTGGATCCCTACTGTTCAAATTGGTGTCTTGAACCAAGTACTTTTTCTAACAAAAGACAGTCATTGTCTAAAGCACATGGTCACATCTGTAAGGGCTGATTTCTTAATCTGATGGTTTAACATTGTGGACCAGGAGTAGTGTGGTAGGGGGTTACCATGTAATGCAGAAATTTCATAGGATGAGAATAAAATCCCATAATTTGGCCATAAATTGCAAGGATTTAGGTCCTCAAAAGCCAAGAATTCACTTCTTTTATTTCTCTTGCTTTTCCACTATGCATTCCTTTCTTTTTTCCTAGGGACAGTGGGTGGAGGCCCACGTTTATTTTGAAGGAGTTGAAGTGGGAGTGAGAGCAACTGGGAAAATAAAGGAATTTCTTTTGTCTTCTCCCCACACTCTTTTGCCCAGTGGGCATTGTTAAATCAAGTAAATTAAGTGTGCCTTTCATTTAAGCCCACTCCACAGTGTTTTGAAGCTACCCCTACAGGAATTGAAATGCAGTTGATGTTGGTGCAAAGAGCTTTGTACTGCAGATGCTGGAGGTGTTTTGGAATACTGTGTGTGCCATTGTGCAGCTCCGTGAGTCGATATAGAGAATGGGGGGC
>NW_007756170.1:6134-7215 GCF_000696425.1 Galeopterus variegatus | reverse complement strand
AAACCAACATCTCAGGGATGAACAAAGGAAAAGGATCTCAAAATCAGGAAGGAGGGGATCAATATTCCATTAACTCAACTTTATCAAAACATGTTTAATTTTATTAGGACTAACTCCCAAATACAGTCACTCAAGAGGCAAGGAGTATTTGTCTTCTTAAGTGTCTCTACTTCAGACTCACACCAACACCTCTTTTCCTATAGCTCACCTTCCTTTCCTGTTATTGTTTACAGAAACATTAAATTTTTGCTTTAAGTGCAAAAAGGCGAATGAGAAAGTTTCACGCAAAGAATTCATTCAACAAATATTTAATGAGTGCCTACTATGGGAAAAAAGCCAGGAGAAGCCAGATTAATTTCATAGTAAATTAATTTCACAAAGTTAATCTATCAGAAGTGATGGATATAGCACCCCAGGAGCCATCTGGGGACAGCAGCGTGTGCTCCAAGCCTAGCGTGCATTTGGAGAGATACAGCTGAGCTGTTTGGTCAAACCACAGGATAGTGGAGCACAGAGGACCAAAGAAGGACTTGCTTAGGGTAGAAGTAAAACCAAAGCCAGAAATAAGCCTAAAACACAAGACTGGGATTAGATAAAACCTTGAGGTTAACTAGGTGAAAAGATCAATATGGAGTATCTAAGCATCAGAATCCTGCCTCCAAGCTAGCCTGAGAGGATTGACACAAGAGCTACTGACAGGGTATTGAAGGGAACCAACTATTTCTAAAAATAATGGCCCAAAGTCTCACTGGATTTAAATGGAACTGAGTCTTATGGTATGTGGGTGAATCACTTCGTTAGGTGTTTCAAAATCCCTTTGAAAATCTTACCTTCAGACTCACCCAAATGGCATTTAACATGTGTGTCCGTAAAAATCCTGGTGTCATGAGTTTTTTTCCAGCTGATGATTCCATTTTCACAGGAAGACCATGGATGTTAGCAAAGAAAATTCTATAAAGAAAATGGGCTCAGAGAAGATGCAAGATGATTCAGTAAGAGTAAAGAAGGAGACAGCATCTGAAGGAAACAAAGAACACTAAAGGATCCATTAAAGGTACACTGCAGCAATAGTCAGAATGTA
>NW_007756170.1:0-1178 GCF_000696425.1 Galeopterus variegatus | reverse complement strand
AAAAAAAAATAAGAAAACAATCCCATTTAAAATAGCATCAAAAAGAAAAAAATTCTTAGGAGTAAATTTAATCAAGAAGGTGAGAGATCTGCACACTGAAAACTATAAGATAGAGATAAAAAAAAAAACTTAAGAATATGAAAATTAATGAAATAATGTTAATGGATTAGAAGAATTAATATTGTTAAAATATTCATACTACCTAAAATGATCTACAGATTCAATGTAATCCCTATCAAATTCCAATGGCACTGTTCATAGAAGTAGAAAAAAAACCCTAAAATTCATACTGAACCACAGAAACTCCAAATAGCCAAAGCAATATTGAGAAATAACAAAGTTGAAAGCGTCACACTCCATGATTTCAAACTATATTACAAATCTACAGTAATCAAAACAGTATAGTACTGACATAAAAACAGACACATAGACCAGCGGAACATAATAGAGAGCCCAGAAATAAACCCAAGCATATATGATCAACTTATCTTTGACAAGGGCACCACAAACACACAATGGGGAAAAGTGTGTCTCTTAAATAAATTCTGTTGGGAAGACTGGATATCCACATGCAAAAGAATGAAATTGAATCCTTGTCTTATACGATATACAAAAATTAACTCAAAATGGATTAAAGATTTAAACATTAGATCTGAAACTGTAAAACTACTAGAAGAAAACATGGGGGCACGGTACATAATATTGGTCTGGGCAATGATTTTTCTGGATTTGACCCAAAAAGTCTCAGGCAACAAAGGCAAAAATAGACAAATAGGATCATATCAAACTAAAAAGCTTCTGCACAGCAAAGGAAACAACAGTGGAGAGACAACCAAAATGTACAAGCCATACATCTGATAATGGGTTAGTATCCAAAATGTATAAAGAACTCAAACAGCTCAATAGCAAGAAAACAACCTAATTTTTTTTTAATGGGCAAAAGACCTGAACACATTTCTTGAAAGAAGACATACAAATGGCCAACAGATAAATTAAAAAATTTTTCAAATCACTAATCATTAGGGGAATGCAAGTTAAAACCACAGTGAGATATCACCTCACACCTGTCAAAATGGCTATGACCAAAATGACAAAAGATAACAAGCACTGGCGAGGACATCGAGTAAAGGGCACCCTAGTACAATATTGGTAGGACTATAAATTGGTGAAGCCATTAT
>NW_007756169.1:5977-7215 GCF_000696425.1 Galeopterus variegatus | reverse complement strand
GAAGGTGAGAAATTCAACCTGGCTTGAGTTCCTATATGGTTAGCCTCCACACCCAGCCTCAGAGTCCACCTAAAGGCATTGCCCAAGCAGAGAAATGCCCACCTCCCTGCAGTTTGAGGAAGAATAGAAGCTAGACCTGCTCAACCAGAGAGACCAAACAGCAGCTCAACTTAGCCAAAAGCCAATGTCATGGCTCTGCTCAGGCAGGGAGAGAGCCACCACTGTTCATTTCAGCAAAGTATAGGGGCTAGACCTGCTTGACCTGAGAATTCAAATGGCAGTTCAACATAGCTACAAGGCTCTCCCCATGACCCTTCTCAGGCAGAGAGGCAATCCTCAATCATACACTTCCATAGAGCTTAACTTCTGGTCCTATTCATCCGGAGTAGCGACTCCATCTAACATAAGAGCCCAGCCTGCAGATCTGTTCAACTGTAGAACCCAAATAGCAGAACTGCCTGGCCAGGGAACCAATCCTGTGACTGGCCAGACTAGAGGCCATTGCAGTGCCCAGCCAGCAGCCTCACCTGACACAAGAGCAAAGGCAGTGGCTCAGCCAATTAGAGAACCTACAATAAACTTCACTTGCGTGAGGTCATTACCAGCTGGCCCTTTCAGAATCACAGGCTAGACTAAATAGTGAAGGTCTGTCCTGGCCAAAGAGCACCTGTAAAGGCTGGAGGAGGTGACTGTCTCTTCAGATGTGTGGACAACAATGTAAAGACACAAGGATTACAAAGAATCAGAGAATCATGACACCTTCAAAAGAAACTAATAAAGAAATGACCCAAAAGAAACTAATAAAGAAATGACCCTAAAGAAATGGAGATCTATGAAATGACTGACAAATAATTCAACAATTAAAAAAAAAGAAATTTTAGAGATAAATAATGCAATGACTGAAATGAAAAATTCAATGGAAACCTTCAGCAGCAGACTCAAAAGTAAGAAAAAATCAGTGAGCTCGAAGACAGAATGTTTGAAATTATCCGTCAGAGGAGCAAAAAGACGAAATAATTTTTTAAATGAAGAAAGCCTATGGGAATTATGGGACACAATCAAGAGGCCTAACATTTGCATAATAGGAGTTACAGAAAGAGAGGAAAGAGAAAAAGGGCCAGAAAGCATATTTTAAAAAATAATGGCTGAAAACTTGCCAAATCAAGAAAAAGATGCCAACATCTAGGTATGAGAAGCACAGATTTGGTTTTTTAAAAAGATAAACAAAATTGACAAAC
>NW_007756169.1:0-826 GCF_000696425.1 Galeopterus variegatus | reverse complement strand
CACCTCCTAAAGGTCCCACTTCCAAATAATCTCAAATTAGAGATTAGGTTTCAGTGTACATTTTTTGGGAGGATGCAAACATTCAGTCTACAGCAAGAGGTAAAGTTTCCAAAATATATATTTATTTGAACATTAAAAAAAAATAATAGTGGCAAGTATTTGAGTGACCTGACAGAGAATTTGAAATGGTATATTAAAAATTATACAAGTGCCGAGCCCGTGGCGCACTCAGGAGAGTGCAGCGCTGGGAGTGCAGCAGCACTCCTGCTGTGGGTTCGGATCCTATATAGGGATGACCAGTGCGCTCACAGCGCTCACTGGCTGAGCGCGGTGCAGCCGGTGCTGGGGATCAAGGCAATTATTAACTCCGGGAAAAGTAAAGGCTGAAAAAAATGTAATAATAATATACTACTTTGCTTATTAAAATCAACAAGCACATAGTAAATACTGACCAATGACTGAAACAAATATTTTATAAAGATATTGGGAAGATAGAGGAAGGGAAGAGAAGTGAGCGTAAAAGAGGGAAATCCATCATCTTCAAGGCAATAGGTAAAGTCTAAATAATGTGACACATCTAGAAAAAGTGATATGTACATACAATTTAAATATGGAAGAGGGGGAAATACCAGAAAAATTAACTAAAGTTGCTGAAAACAAATGTCTCTGAATAATGGAACTGGAATTGAAGAAAGGTGGGGAAGTGTCCAATGTTTATTATAACCCTTTTATTTTTAAAAACTATGACTAGATTATTTTGATAAAAAAATATACATTTTTATTAATTTGCAAATAACAAAATATATTCTTTTTTTTTTTTCCTTTT
>NW_007756168.1:2768-7216 GCF_000696425.1 Galeopterus variegatus | reverse complement strand
AGAAACACATATATATATATATATGTGTGTGTGTGTAACATATATATATATATATATGTTACATATATATATGTAACATATATATATATAAAATATAAAATATAATATATAATATGAAATATAATATATAATATAAAATATAATATATAATATAAAATATAATATAATATATTATATTTTATATAATATAAAATATAATATATTATATATTAAATATATAATATGTAATATATATATTTTATCTCAGCTACAGAGAGTCATATTAATCAGATTCCTCACTGCATGGCATGTTGTCATGCAAAGAATCACTCTTGTTTAATTAATTAAAATCTTTTTATCCCCAATTTCATTCCATTCCTGTCTTCTCACCACAAGCATTAATTATGTATAGAATGAATAAAATGTATGTCCTTGGGATATGTGTCTGTTTATAGTTTTTCAAAACACTCTCTTCCTTTATCTCCATATTTTTCAGCCTCCCTTGTATTTGGGTGTGTTCACGTGAGCAGATAATTCTGGCCAGTGGGATGTGAAAGGAAGTGACGTGCACCTGGCCCAAAACATCTTCCATGCGCTATTTTTTCTCTCTGCTGTCATCCTTTGGATAGATAGCAACACACAGGGTGACCATAGAAACCACACACTGAAGATGACAAAACTTTCATCAGACTGGGTTCTGGAATGATTGTGTGGATCTGAGAACCCCTTTTTCCAGCACATACCAATCATTATACTCTCACATAAATGAGAAGAAGACCTCTAGGTGATCAAGCCACTGCAGTGTTGCAGTTTATGTGTACTCCATGCACACCACTGTTTATTTCACCGTAAGGAGTTATCTTATGAGGTTTACGTAGTCTTTATGTTGCCAAATGTATCAGCTGATTTTTATCTTTTGTCATTCAGGTGAAATGTCTGGAAAGGCAGCATATAGGAGAGACAACAGCAAGCCAAATGAATTTTTTTCTCTTAAACTGACTTATTGTGACAGTATTGGAAGCCTGACTTTTTAAGCAACTTAGATTTTCTACTGATCACCCAGTCATCAATTCCATAGTCAGAATACTGAGTGTGCTTTAGTAGGTTAAGGAGAACTACCTTAACTGAAATAAATCGTGTTAATGTGGTAATACCATGTGGCTTGAATACTTTGATAGACAGCAGGTAAGAATATTTGACAAGTACCTGTTTCAGCAGATTAAACGATACCCTGTTTACAAAAAGCAAAAGAAAACAAAACAAACAAACAAAATAAGTCTTCTTTTTGACTAAATCACAAAGTTTGTCAGAGAATGATTACATGCTCTTAAGTCTATTTATTGTGCCTAATGACCCCAGCCATATAGATGATTTGGGAATTCCCAGAAATATTGGACATGGTAATATTAGGGTTATCCTTCTGTTTGGAGCGTATAGTGTATTTAACTTTTACCTATTTTAAAAATAAGTTTTAGGTTTATTGAAGAGTTGAATGAAAAGTACAGAGAATTTTTATATATCCTCCATAAGTATTGATACATTATTTTTCACTAAAGTCTATAGTTTAAAGGTCATTCTGTGTGCTGTGTAGTTCTATGGGTTTTGCTAAATGTGTAACATCATATATTCACCATTTCAGTATCACACCAAACAGTTCATTGCCCTAAGAATCCGCTATGCTCCATTTATTCCTCCTTTCCTCAAACCCCCTTAATAGGAGGAAGACATAATCTGCTTGAATCAATGATTGGCTCCTTGTGATGAATAAAATGCTGGCACCTTCCCAAAGGAATAGTTCAAAGATCATCAGAAAAGTAGTGAAAAGAAGGGTGACCTCCTCTCTAGGAAGTCTCGAGAGAGGAAGGAGTTCAAGCTAAACAGAGTGCTCTCCCTCTCTGTGTGCAAGCGGGTCTTTAAAGAGAAAGAGGCAGATACTAGCAATTAGCAATTAGCAAACTATTTCTGGGAAGTTTATTATCTTTGTAATTGTAACTATATAGTTAAACACATACTGAGCTTAGTTTTTCAGTACAACATTCTGAAAACTTACTTATTTTAAAGCTGCTGCCATTGCTTATGAAACTCTTAGAACTATTATTCGGAATTACAGAAGGTACAAAAAAAAATTTTAACTTGCTTTTAAATCATGCCCGAAAATAGTGATTATTGGAAAAAAGAAATTAATAAACTTAGAATTAAAACCTAAAATCAATAAACAATTGACTTTCTTCTGATGTAAAGTGGAATGGAAAACTATATACAATCATATATGAAATGATTAATGGTTAGGAAAATTAAGTTTTTGCAAAGATACACATGAAAGTACTATTAATATGTTCTTTGAGCCCCTATTCCTCACCAAAGAAAGTGGTATATGCAATTTTTTCCCTCCTTGTTCATTATATATGGTACCTTGTTCACTTATTTTATTTCCTTTACCACCAAAACTGACAAATGCTAATCCACCTCACCAGTAACTGCTGTATAGGATAAAGTTCCAGGACCTTATCCCTCCCTTAAATAATTACAAAGAAGCCAACATTCTGTGCACTTACTTACTTCCATTAAAACACTAAACTCTTTTCCTAATGGAGTCAGTGCTATTATACTCATTTTCCTAAGGTTTATTTCTCCTTTTACTTTTCAGCCAACTCTTAGTCTCCCTCCTGAATTTGGATTATAAATTCATGGGCAGGAGCTATGTCTTACCCTATATCAACTAGGTGTTCAATAAACATTATTAATTATGATTATTAAAATTCATAATGATGTCAGGCTTGGCCTAATCAATTTTAATTCAGCTTAATCTAGTTCAATTAAGTTTAATTTAGGAGGTGCTGCCCTGATATTTTTCTTTTGCCTAGATTTCTAATTTAGCTCTGCAATAAGCTTTTCATTTAAGTTTTTTTTCCTCATAAATTTTTTTAATAGGCAAGATGTTTTCCTTATGCCATTGCCAGGGTGCATTTTACCTGACAAATGCATTAAAAGCGACTGATTTCCTTGCCTATTCAAAAATATTATGCAGTTTTTCATGTTAAAGGTAATTTTTTTCCTTGTGCATTGAAAGAACCTGACCTAAGCCAACTCCTCTCTGTGCAGTCACAGCGAATGTTTAGGCAGTGGGGGAAAAGTGTCAGATGAGCAAATGCCACCTAGTCATTTCTGTGCTTTTGAGAAAGTGTTCCTGTAGCAGTGTGGAAGATGGGTTGAGCTCAGTAAGAGTGGAGACAACAAGATCTAGATTGAAATTACTCACATTAGCAATGACAAGAGATTGTACAGAGCTCTGACAGTAAAGATATTGAGGTTTGGGTATAGGCATCAAAAGAGGTACAAAAAAGAGTCGTCAGTGATGGCCAGCAGGTGGATCTGAAGGTGAGAGAAGAGTCAAGGATGACTGAGAGGCACATCTATGCAGAAGCTGGTGCGGGAGGAGAAGCAGGTTAGCTGGAGGGGTGATGGCGTATGCACCGGGGATGGTCAATTTAAGGAATGCAGATTCAAAAGTGTTGGGGGTCCCCTTTCCTTAAGAAAGAATGGCAATCCCCAAAGGGGATGGGAGAGTAGAACACAAAATAAAGAGGGCTGAGAGTGGGAATATAGGATATGCCAATATTTATGGAGACAAATAAAGGAATACAAATCAAAAAAGTATATACTGAGTTGCAATGAACAGAAAAATAAGACAATGAGAAAAACATCTGCTTAAGTAAGCCATCTGTTGTTTTATCATCTGAGGCTCTTGAGAGAATGCACATGATTGTGGCCCTCTGGGATGTACTCTCTCTCAAGGGAGAGAACTAACTTACAAGGCACTAGAAGCAGGGCTGATATGTGGCCAGGGGACTATATTTAGCAGGTAGGCTCTAGTACATGGCAAAGGTGGTTTGAGGTTAGTATTCTTTCTGTCTGATATATCAGCCTGTGTGCAGTGTTAAATCTTTAGAATATCACCCTGACTGTCAGTGTAGCTTTCTCTAGTTCCTTGCACCTGTCCTACCCATCTAGCTTGTTACTCTAAGAAAGAGGCAGTTTCTTGCCTCTTGTTCTTCAGTGTGACCAGCTCTAAGGTGTTTTGTGAAGGTAGCTTGGCACAGCAGAATGTGAAATGACACATGCCAGGAGCTGAGTCCTACATATGACACTTTCTAGCTTTTAAACTTGGGTTCTCCAAACTTTCTGAATTTCAAATATTTAAATGAAAATGAGACAAAGCAAAAAGAAAATCCAAAGGTGTTATAGATATTAGATGAGACGTCAGACACGACACAATTTAACGTATAACCAGTAAGATATAGGTAGTCAATACATGTCAATTTTCTTTTTTTCTGCCAAGTCGGTTCTAGCTCTCCTTTCAAGAATGTTTTTGTACACTGTCATTCCAGAACTCCTAAAATTACGAGTCCTCATGAGGATAATGAAGACCAGGGCTGCCTTTCTCTTTTTAAAGAAGTTTTTGAAAGAAA
>NW_007756168.1:0-474 GCF_000696425.1 Galeopterus variegatus | reverse complement strand
TTCTCTGTACATATGCAGCATTTTACACATACCAAGAAGAATGCTATGTGCTAAGAGCATGAGAAAACATGATCTCCAGCACCATAACAGATGAAGATTTTCCACCGGGTCTGTTATTTCTATGATGGTTAAAATGCTTTTGGTCTTCATGCGAGTAGTCATAATTAAGTCATTTTGATTTATTTCAAATCATACAAATAACAAACATATGTGATTTCGAAAAGCAACAAATTTTCAATTGGATGTGGAGTGGATGAGAGAAATCATAAAAGAAATTTTCAAAATATAAACCCCCAACTAGGCTTACCTATAAAAGACGATGAGAGGCAGCCTGCAGGAAAGAGTAGAGCACTAGGTTGGTATCTGGAGTCCTAGTGTTTTCCTCTTGACTCATGAGTAAAAATTATGAATCAATGTACTTGACTTCACTATCAGTATCTGTGAAAAATGGGTATTGGATGAAAGAACTCTGAA
>NW_007756167.1:6676-7216 GCF_000696425.1 Galeopterus variegatus | reverse complement strand
GTGGGTAATAATAAGGTTCGGTTTCAGGAGTGTTTGAATTACCCCCATTTATAGTTCTGTTTTTTATCTTTTTCCTCTTGCAGATACTATGACCACAAATCACATTTGTTTATAATCATTTTTATACTGATTCTCTTCAGTTTATTATTTGCGATTCTAAGAGATTTCTGTGATCCTCTAAGCTGTTTCCGCACACACAGACTCACTGCAGTGTTGGGAGCCACGAGCCTGCTGTGGTGTGTCTGGCCGGCCTGGTTCTGCGTGGATCTGAGTGGCACTCGGCCGGGCCAGCCCTGCCGGGCCTGGGTCCCAGGCTGGCCCCCAGGCCTGCCCCTGGGTCATACTGCGTTTTGCAGCTGGGAGAGACAAGAGTCTGGGTGGTCAGGAGTGAACAGGCAGGCAGCCCCCAGTCCAGATGCTTGTTGGCCAGTCACTGGCCTCTTTCCTAACCTCTGCTCTTTCTCGGACCTTTGGCAGCGACAGTGTCTCCCTCTTCAATGGCGAAGGACAGGACCTGCAGCTCTGTTAAATTGACTTCAT
>NW_007756167.1:4513-5851 GCF_000696425.1 Galeopterus variegatus | reverse complement strand
ACAGTGTCTCCCTCTTCAATGGCGAAGGACAGGACCTGCAGCTCTGTTAAATTGACTTCATCCTTCCCAGCTCCTGTCCTGCAGGCTCCGAGCTGTGTTTATTCAGATCTTTCTGAAGAACCCTCTAACCATATTCCATTTCTGTAGATATACTTGGCAGAGTGGTGGAGTTTTCCTCTTCTTTTTAAAGTTGCAAATACTTAAAATTCTGCTGGCCTTTGAGCTCCCAAGGGAATCCCCCCATCTCCAGCCCCCATGTGCCGTTGCCATGGCGATCTTCCCTTCCCTTTAAAGTCTGGAATGCCACATTCCATAAGATTTGTGCAGAAAGTCGCTTGATCATACGCAAAGGCCTGTCTGTCAGTCTCTAACATTCTGTATCAATAAACACCCTCTGAGACCCTCTCTCTGCCTCGCAGTAAGAAATCCAGCTTGACACTCCTCTGAGACTCTGGAGGAGTCCAGGACAAGAAAGCCCCAGCCCAGTCCAGCACAAATTGTCCCCTGCTCCTTTCCTTGGCACTTGAGCATTTTAAACTATTATCACAAGAATACCATGGTGCATTACAGACCAGTGGTAAAATTATATGTGTAGCGGAATGCAACACCAGGCTCCAAATATTGAATTTTACACAGATACTAAGGGTATTTAAAATGTTAAAGTACATTTAAGTCCTCAAATAAATAACTTTAATTACATAAAGAACTAGATTTTAAGGAAATTATGGTTATTTGCTAGAGGAAAATAACCTCTAAGTTGTGTTTACAACTTAATGGTTAGTTATTTTGGAAGGAATATTCACTTCTTTAAGTCTATATGTTCAACCACTTTCTGAAACAGGAATAGGACTAATTGCTCTTGAGTAAAAGATTGCTGTGTATTTTGTCTCAGATCAGATGGATGAAAATAAACAAAAGATACAATGTTTCCTTGTACAGAGAAATTGCTTTGTCAAAAAAAAAGTTCCACAATCAGAATAAACCATCAGGAATAGGACCAATTCTTTGTTACAATAACACAAAATTCCTCTGTACTAAATAATGATGGATCTTACATTTGTTACTAACCAGATTTTTTTTTTAATTATTTCAAGAGCACCTCCTTCATTGTTTGAAGCCGTGCTCGCTGTGATATTAAACAGCAAGGCGGTGTTAGCAGCTGATTGAAGGAGTGAAAGGGGACCCTGCTGACTATAGTGCAACCACGGGGTCGGGTTCTCCCGCTAGGCTGGATGACAATCCACACACCTGCAGGGCTTTCCAGGCAGGAGCAGTACCGGGATCTAACTCAGGCGGCCACCTCTGGTAATGAATCCAGGAAAAGTACACAGACTTGTC
>NW_007756167.1:0-546 GCF_000696425.1 Galeopterus variegatus | reverse complement strand
TATGGAGGCAGTGAAAGAACTGAGACTGTTCACAACCAGAATATTTTGTAATCATCAAAACTGACTCCATTTAACAATAAAACCGGTCATAACATATTTTAGGGCCGGCTATTGATTACGTGGCAAGCAGTGTAGGCGAGGAGGCTCACAGGGTCTGCACATCAAATGTGCCACCCTGCAGGCTTGCAGCCGGGCCTTCAGAAGGCAGGCTCGGGTGGATGAGTTTCAAAACCTTGGAGGAGGGAAACTGGGGGGCCGGGCTCCAAGCGCCTCTTGGCTCGTTTTGCTGCCAGGAGCGTGATTTCATCTCAGAGTGACCTACAGACTATATCTGAAGTGCTGGTGAATCAATTCTTTTACTAGTTTGAAAACCAGCAAAATTACTCCAAAAGGGAGAAAGATGGAAAAGCTCCTTCCTGAGCATTCCACTCCTGTCTTCATGGCCTCTGCTTTAGTCCAGAAAGAGGGAGTATTTGTGTCCTGCGTCCCAGCCCACTGTCCCCTAACTCAGTGGCACAGCCACTCCTCTGTCCTGCTAGGTCACCA
>NW_007756166.1:5876-7217 GCF_000696425.1 Galeopterus variegatus | reverse complement strand
TCCAATATTTTCCTATCTTAAATAATGCTGTCATAAATAATTTTGCCTAAAGGCATTTTATGTACTAGGATACTTCAAAAAGTTCATGTAAATATTCGTATTATTGTTTCATTCTATTTTTCCACGAACTTTTTGAAGTATCTTTGTACATGTGTGAGTACATTCGTAGACCAAATATCCAGAAGTAAAATTACTGAGTAAAAGATTACACGCATTTGTAATTTGGTAGTATCCATGCAAAGTAATTCACACACACACACACACACACACACACACACACACACACACACGTCACATGGTGTGGGAGAAAATCAGGTTTATTGGGAAAACTCATAGGAGGGATAGCAGTGTGCAAGTGACCTCAGGATGTTGACATCCTGAGGAGGGGCATGCTACACACCATGGAAAGTTCCAGGAGGAAGACCCTGTCCTCATTCTGCTTTGTCTTCATAGAGTGACTAGACAGAAAAACACTTCCTTAACTATGTAACAAGTGATGCTTCCTGGACTTGGAATAGTAATGCTGCTGATATTAACCAGAGGTCTTATGTTAATCCAAAGATCTAACTCCATCCTGGTGAACCAGCTGTTTGCGGGGGGGTGGGGGTGGGATACCAGGGGAGGCAGGGAGCTGTGAAGGATACCCAGGCATCAGAAGGCTTCTCTCTCTTCAGCTTGACAGTCTAATAGCCCTCAATAGCAGTGACAATAATTTACATGCCCATCAGTGAATGAGAGTGCACATTTCCCCACAATCCCCCGCCCCTGCCACCATGAAGACATCATTCTTTTTGATCTTTGATAATACAATGGTGAAAAGTGTAGTCTCGGTGTAGTTCAAGTTTACATTTATTTTATGATTAGCTGCACTAAGCATCTTTTCATATGTTTTAAAATAACTCATTTTCCTCTTTTGTGATATGCCTGTTCATATTCTGTTTTTATATTGAATTACTGGCCTTTGTCCTATTGGTTTGTAGGAGATTTTTACCTATTATATATTAGGGAATTAATGATTTTTCTTTAAGATGTATTACAAGTGTTTCTCGGTTTATCATCTGATTTTTTACTTTGCTTATGATGGGTTCTGCTTTGCAGGAATTAAATATTTTATGTAGTTGAATTTATCACTTTTTTTTTTTTTTGGATTCTGCATTTCGTGTTGTATAGAAAGATCTCCCATACTTTGAGATCACTTAAAAAACAAAACAAAACAAAGCTTGTCCTGTGATTTCTTTTAGTAAGTTTATGTAGTACCTCCTTCCTTTTTAAAAAACATTTGATGTTGAGCATTTTTTCATATGACTGTTGGCTGTTTGTATATCTTCTTTAGAGAAATGC
>NW_007756166.1:2277-3320 GCF_000696425.1 Galeopterus variegatus | reverse complement strand
GTGATGGGACACAATAACTAACTACATTGTATATTGACAAAATAAAAATTAAAAAAAACAAAAAAAATTTGAATCTTTAATTCATCTAATTATCTCTAACTTTTCAAGTTGAGGACACCTAGTGTGTGCTTGTGTGTCATTTTAGTATCTAGAGAAGTAGGAGGAGAATAAAGGTGTAGTACTGGGTTTTGTTACCTGTTCTTAAGCCCATTATTTCCTCAGTATACATTGGCATACTAACGGCTCAGTCCACAGCTTCCTGCTTTGCTCTCCTGTGGCTGTAAACTATTTAAAGATCTCAATTTCCGATAAACCTAGAACTCCTAATCTGATAGATTCTACTAGAACTTTATGAAACCTATATAAACATTTTCTTCAGATATTAGGAATTTATATAATGTTTGATAATTCCTATCGAGTTTGTGTCATCTTCAATTTTGACCAGTATTACATGCCCTTTATCCAAGCTGATAAAATTTTGAAGAAAAGACATTTGCCCAATGGCAATTGTGTGTATGTGTGTGAGAACTAACAAACTGATTTAAAATGTGTATAAAAAATAAAAAATCAGCTCCTTTGACAATTTTTAATAGGCATTTCTCAGAGGAAGATATAGAAATGACCGACAGACACATGAAAAAATGCTAAACATCACTCAGCACCAGGGAAATGCAAATCAAAACCACGTTGAGATATCATCTCACCCCAGTTACACTGGATGTCATCAAAAAGGCAGAGAATAGCAAATGCTGGTGAGGATGTGGAGAAAGGGGAACTCTCCTACACTGTTAGTGGGACTGTAAATTGGTGTAGCCATTATGGAAAGTGGTATGGTGGTTTCTTAAACAACTACAGATAGAACTGCCATATGACCCAGTAATTCCACTGCTGGGTATGTACCCAAAGGAATGGAAATCATCATGTCAAAGAGATACCTGCACTCCCACATGTATTGTAGCTCTATTCACAATATCCGAGAGTTGGAGCCAATCTAAATGTCCATCAACAGATGACTGAACAAGGAAAATGTGGTATATTTACAC
>NW_007756166.1:0-1154 GCF_000696425.1 Galeopterus variegatus | reverse complement strand
GCACCTCCTGTAAGTCTAATAAACCGATGTCTCTACCTATTGACATGGATGAGTTCCTTAGAATAGGCAAACACTACAGGACTGTCCTCTCAGACTTGGGGCTCCTGTGATACACTGCCATTCGCAGCAACAGAGATGCACTTAGAGAAAATTATGTTAAGTGAAATAAGCCAGTCACAGAAAGAGAAATACTGCATATCCTCACTCATAAGTGGGAGCTAAAAAAAATAAGCAAATAAATTTTTAAAAAGAAAGATACAACAATCACAACAATACATTGAACTTGCAAAAGGAGGGAACAAAACTGAATTTACTAGAGGTGGGGAGGGGGAGGGGGAGGGAATAGAGAGGAATTGATAAAGGACCATGAAAAATGATAACATTGTATAATATTGAATATACTAATTCTGATTTGAGCAAAATAAATAAATAAGTATTAATTAATTAATCAATTAAGCAAAATAAATAAAAATCAGGGCTGGCCAAGGTATTCTGAGAAAAGAACAATATGAAAACTTATCTTTCCAGAGATCAATAATTTTTTTAAAGCTAAGTCAGTATAGTATTGGTACACAGGTAGAAAAATAGGCCAAGGAAACTGAAAAGAAAACCCAGTATCAACATACATAGAAAGATGACTAATGGTGGAGATAATATTGAAGATTTGTAAAAATTTGTGAGAAATGGTAGTATTTTAAATAAATATTTGGACAATTGATTATATATAGAGAAAAAACAATAATGATGTGTACTTCATCTCATAAGCAAAATAGAAGTTCCTGGTTCAATTAGACTTAAAAGTGAACATCAAAACTATAATATTTTGGTAAATAGTACAGAGAATAACTTCATGGCTTTAGAGTGGGGAAAATCTCTCAAACAGAAACAAAAAGTGTAAGCTATAAAAAATAAAAGTAATAAATTTAACTATAGTAAAATTAAGAACTTCTGGTCATTAAAAATATGGAAGTAAAAAGTAAGACACAATAAGGAAGAGAAATATGCAAGCAAATGACTGACAAAGGATTAGAATCCAAGCTATGTAAAGAATCCCTACAAATCAAAAAGGAAGAAAATGAGCAAAAAAAAAAAAATATGGAAAGGACACTACAGAAGAGGAAATTTGAGTTACCAACAAACACAGAAATGAAGTA
>NW_007756165.1:5954-7217 GCF_000696425.1 Galeopterus variegatus | reverse complement strand
CCACCCACCAATTCAAACTCTAATCTTACCCAGAAATACCTTTACAGACACACCAAGACACAATGTTTAATCTGGGCATCCCATGGCACAGTCATATTGACACATAAAATTAACCATCATAGTAAGATAAAGGAAATTATAAGAATACACTACATCCAAAATTGCTAACAGCATTCTGGATGGTCTAAGGGAGATGTGTTGCTAGAGAAAACATGTTGCGATTGTGAGTAAACAAGGGAATTAAATAAATTCTGGGCATGTTACCCTCAGATCTGTACAGCCACTATACTGGAATGGCTTCAGAAAGCTAACACCAAGAATTTGAAGATTATGTTCTGTTATTCTCTTTATTTGCCAATGCCTTTCAATTAAGCACTCAATTAATTTACAATTAAATCACCACTTTGAAATTGAAAATAGACTCACTTAACTGAATGTATGATCATAAAAGACAATACATTGTAAGTTATTCCTTTCACTCAATTTGTATTTGGGCACTCTCTCCCAGTGTGAAAGGATTTCTCAGGCCATTTTTGGTTCTATATGGCTTATGGGGAATGTGACCAATTTTCCCCTTCAGTGAACACAGTATTGGTTTAAATGTTTTCCGAGCGTAAATATTAATGACATCCATTTTAACTCTCAGAATTGGCTTGGTTTGGATAATAACTTGCAAAGTTGACCTATTTACAGAGGGTGTAGGGGGTCAGCTGTGTACCTGGATTTCTTTCCTGTCTGGGGATAGGAAAAAGAATAGTAGTGTCTCATTGCAGTAGTTCTCCAGGAAATAATTCTCAAACAACAGCAATTTCTCTCCCCACAGAACATTTGGCAATGTTTGGAGAAAATTTTTTGATTGCCTCTAATTAATTGCGGGGTGAGGAAGGAGAGGAGACTGTGGCTATTTGCATTAAGTGGAAAGAGGTCAGGAATGTTCTAAACATTATACCATGCTCAGGGAAGTCCCTTCAGTAAAGGGGCTAAATTATCAAAGTGCCAAAGTTATGACCCTGTTTTAATGAGATGGATGTTAACACTAACTACCGTGGTCCCTCTCTGCCAAGACCAGGACTCAGATCTCTCCTTATGGGTGCTTTTCCACCGCTATCTGTCCGTTAGAGCAAAGACAGCTCTTTATTAGCTGCTTTCTCCCAAGGATGCCCCAGAGGACTTGCTACAATACAAATGAAAAGCCTGATGCGAAAATAAAAGCTCAGGGTTCGTTTTCAAAAATCATGAATAATTTTAAGACAAGGACAGCAT
>NW_007756165.1:3199-3519 GCF_000696425.1 Galeopterus variegatus | reverse complement strand
TCCTTCAGCATCGTTTGCACTGGTGCTCCACTGGCAGTGGTTAGAATACTGATAGTGAGAAATGGGTGCTCCATCCATTTTCCTTCACAGCCCCAAACGTATCTATATCAGCCAGTAGATTTGAGTCTTTTTACTAATTAGAACATCAAGGCTTACAGTGTTGGTTCATGATCCCATCAGCTTATTTTATCTTCACAGTATTTCCAAGACAGGGCATCATCGATGGGCATGCTTGCCGTCACTGTCATTCATTTCACATTATTAAGGATGTACTTCTCAAATTCACTGTTTTAATTACTTTTTTTCTTTCTCCCTACTAC
>NW_007756165.1:0-1968 GCF_000696425.1 Galeopterus variegatus | reverse complement strand
CCATATAATTAGTCTTTATTTAACATCTCCCCATTTTCTGTCATTCAAGATCAATTTATTTTGAAAACAAATTTCAGAAATCTCAAAAGCAAATTTAATCACACCAGAAAATGCAGACTAGAACAAAACAGATGATTATGGATTTACCACCACATTTACACATTATCCATTAATGTAAACTAAGAAAATGAGTGAGAAAGAATAGTTGCCTAAACTACATACAGGTAGACTTAGCTTACTCAACTAGTAAAATCAGATTATGGAAAACTTAAAGTTCACCTTTAAAGAATCAAATACTTTAAAAATCATTCTATTTATATTTTTAGGTTGGTTGCTTTGTTGGTTCCCCCCATCTAAAATGAAAAAGAAAAGTGAGTCATGCTTGAAATATCAATGAAAATATAATTTCTCTGTGTTGGTTTTTATTGCATGGCTCTTTGTATTGTGCTGTAATTGTAATTTGGAGGGAGGTAACAATAGTTTAATAAGCATGATTAGAACTTTGCTTTTAGATGGTGTTTATGTTCTGGGGAGTATCTGGAGTAAGATTTAGTAAAAACATTGGTTTTCTAGTATTACTGACAGAAGTTAGTGGAGATCTGTCAAAAAGGGACTTCCTTAATGTCTTATAATCATTTACTGTCTGGAAATGCCTCTGTTTTGAAATCAGAAATGAAAAAGGATTAGAGTATGCAAATGTGAAAAACCTTTAGCATGTAGTTTCCTGAGTCATCCTCAGTATTATAGTCCTACCACTTAAAAGTGAATTATTTCAGAAAAATATTGCAATCAAGATACAAAATATGATAGACAATCAATATGCAGAATGCCAGCAAAACATCATATAAACTATGCATTTTTTCTTGTTAAAGTCTTGTGTGAGCCATGAATTATGCAAAATAACCAAGAGATCCTATTAAAAAGGCGATACATCTTCAGGATCCTAAGACATGAGAGACCATTTGAGCTTTCCTCTCAAGGTTATTACAGAGTTATCAGAATTCCTCATTCTGAAAGTTTTAAAGTAGGATATTGAAGATATATTGCAAATAATATGCTGGTGGAAGAGAAACACTACAGAAAAAAAAATTTGATTAAGTAATCGAAGTTTTTTATCTAGTAGGCCACTCATTTGTTCAAAAGCACAATTTATAAAGTAATAGCCTGACTGTACCAGTGATGTCATTGGATAGAGCATGCACTTTGAAAGTTTCCATCAATATACACAACATATCACCCAATAAGAATTTATATTTACTTACCTGGCAGAATTCAGTGTGTTTTCTAGATGTCTCATTAATCCTTTAAAGTATGAATGACAAATTATTGGAATTATTAGTAATAACACTGCCATAAATTAGGGGACCCTAATCAATTATGAGAAATCACAGAAGAGTAGGTTCACACGGTCTGTTATGGGCAAGATCATGGATTTAACACTTGAGACTGATGCCCCGTCTGTAAACCACCCAAATTCTTGGATTAGATGTAAAAGATCTGGGTAATCAGCTAGTTGCTTTCTTTACATAATCTTCACCAGTTTATTAATTTTGTCCTTAATAACCAATCATTTTGGCATGACTAAGACTGATGAATTTTAGTCAAATATGTCTACAGAAATGAGAGAATTGATACTCTGATAATCTGGTTAGCCAATGAAAGGCATGACAAAATGCCCTTAGGAACATCGACAATGTAATTCTTACCCCACAAGATGTCTAATTTTAATAATCTTTTGAGCTGTTGGTAAATCCCTCCAAATGCATGCATACACACACACACACACACACACACACACACGAACACACAGTTTCAAGTTAAATTAATGTATAATAAATAGCACTTAAAACAAAAGGTTAAAAACAAGGCATAACCTTAAATATAATGCTGCTATTTCAAATGTTTTGTAGTGTTGGGCATAACTTTGCGCGCATGCGCCCTGACGCGCACGGGCGCCATTTCATGCGC
>NW_007756164.1:6757-7217 GCF_000696425.1 Galeopterus variegatus | reverse complement strand
TGATGCACACACACATATGATAAATGTCAAGGAAAATCACACATGGAATAGTTTAAGGTATGAGCTGAATAAACAACTTTTTTCAAGAATACCACTTTTACTTCAAAGAATGACAATCATGGACTGTCAGACTTGACTCTTTGGCAGACAGATTTTCAGATTCTAAAAAACAAATGAATTGAGTCTTTCAATTCAAATACAATAAGAAAAAGTGCTTTTTGCCAATGGTAAAATTTGACCTTTCTAGTAAAAATTAGAGTTTTGGAAAACTTTTATCTACCACCAAGAACTTGACAGCTTCCCAACACTTAAAATATTTACTGAGACTTAGTGGTGAAATTAACAAAAGTGATTTTCTTTTCAAAAGCTTTTGATAGAAAAGTTGACTTTTATTATTTTTTTTTTCCTTTTTGTCGTTTTTACTGACCGGTAACGGGATCGCAACCCTCGGTGTCGCGCC
>NW_007756164.1:2696-3300 GCF_000696425.1 Galeopterus variegatus | reverse complement strand
AAAATTAAAAAACATTAACAAACTACAATATAAATCATTTTAAGCCATAAAATAACAAAATAAATTTTATTAAAATATTTCTGTAGGTGCATGATAATAAAAAATAATGAGCAAAAGATACAAATATGTATAAATACTAAAAAAGTTTTCTAAAAATAACTAGACAATATTAAAAGTATCAAACCAGTACAATTGGTAAGAATATTTATTTGTATACATAAAAAGTGTCATGCACACACACACACATGCACATATACACACCAGAATGCCCCCAGACAAAGGTGCACACCATCATTTCTGCTTCGTTCTTCTATTCATTAGAAGCAAGTTATTAAAGCCAGTCCACATTCAAGGAGAGGGTGATTACATTCTCATGGTTTGAAAACAGAAAAATTGAAAAGTTTATGGATATATTTTAAAATAACCCCAGAGAGGAAGGAAGGAAGAGAGAGAGAAGGTGAAGAAGAGGAAGAGGAGGAAAAGGGGGAGGAAGACAAAGAAAAATAAAGAAAAGAGAAAGAAAGCCAGCTTCAGCACTGTGACAATGTGCCTTAATACATACAACACCTATTACAATGTAAAATACGACAGTATTTTTTTTTTT
>NW_007756164.1:0-1102 GCF_000696425.1 Galeopterus variegatus | reverse complement strand
CTGTGACAGTGAAGGAGGAAACAAGAGATGGTGGTAGCCTCGAAGCCAAGTCAAAAAAAGTGCTGCAATAAGGAAGAAATAAAGACTTGGTCAAATGCTACACATAGTTTGAGAAACATAAAGTTGATCATTTAACATTGGCTTTTCTAGTATGATGGTAGCCAAAGTATTACTGGAGTGTTTTCAAGAGAGAAAAGAAGGAAAGTGAATGAAAATAACTAGGGAATAGATGTTATCATTAGAATACTACTCAGCTCTTTTAAAGAATGAACTAGCTCTATGGAATAGTCCTAAGAAACGTTTAAGTAAAAGTTTTAAGTGAAAAAATGCAGAATATTGTGAATGTTTTGATTCCATTTGTCTGGGAAAGAGAGTGTTAGAAACAAATATTAAAAAAGAGAAAAACCTACATATATTTATATCTAATTCTGTTTTTGTGTAATAATAAGGAAAAGTTGGAAGTTTGTGTACCAAATTGTTAACATCTGTTCTTGGGGGGTTATTTTTTAATTTTTAATATAAATTCATGTTTTCTGGCTGGTTTATGGAATATAGATGGCTCTTGCAGCTTCAAAGTGAAATTAAATATAGGGTATAGGTAAAATGAAAAAAGAGAACATTTATTTGCGCCATCATCCATTAGGCCAACAGATATTTAGTGGATAAATGTAGTTTCTATCTTCATGGATTCTGCATTCTAGCACAGTGGTTCTCAACCCTGGCTACATGTTAGAATTGAACTATTCTTCCGTGTAGGCCCTACCACAGAGCAATCGAAATGTACTTGGGGTTGATGTCTGGGCATCTGCATTTTTTAAAAGTTTACTAAACAATTATTCTCTTGCAAAAGGAAGATTTAGTATCACTGCTAGAAAAAATGTTTAAGATATTTAGGGAGTATGTCTAACTTTGTAAGAACAATATTTTGGAGTAAACTAACATACTTTCTCCAAAACAGCACTCAGATAACAGAACCACACTTCCATGTTTTTCCTTAACACATTTCAGTTTGAATTTATCAATATTTGTTTTTGTACAAATTTTTTTTCTGGCAAAATATGCATAACATAAAATTTACTGTTGTAGTTGTTTTTAGATGTAC
>NW_007756163.1:6343-7217 GCF_000696425.1 Galeopterus variegatus | reverse complement strand
CAACCTGGTCCTATGGGACACCCAATCTAGGGTCCTCCTTCCCAGACCAGCATTCTGCCTCATGCTGCTCCTGTGGCAGGAGGCCATAGGTCATGACCCATAGAGGTATCCGGATGGAGGACCAAAGTTGAACCCCCATATTGGGAGGGGCAGGGCTCAGCTGCTTGCAGGAAGGATGTTTGGAAGTGTTGCTTTGCCAGCTGCCCCTCTGCCTGAATCCCAGCAATCCTCATTTGGTGTCTGGGTTGCAGAGGGGTGTGAGACGTGGGGCACTGGCTCAGCTGGCATTCTCCTGGCCTCTGTGGCTCCCATATGCAGGGCCCGATCTGAATTCTTTCAGGAAATCTTTCTCCCCTCAGGCTGCCACCTGCTCGATAGCAGAGCCTTCCTGTGCAGATCTGGCCTGCCTCCCTGTCCTCCAGCCTGTCCTATTCTGTCTGGGGGTCTGAGCATATATAGAGGGGTCTTTTCTCATAGAGATGAGGCCAGTTGTGGGGGTCAGAAAGAAGCATGCCGTTCCCAGCTGGCTTTGCCAGGCTTTCGACTGGAGGAGTGAGAATGATCAGGGGTGGGGGAGCTGCGCTTCCTGGAACAACAGCATGTCTCCTTCCCTTATCCTGGGTCCTGGGTGTGACTCAAATTGTGCTGGACCTCTGCTGGGTCTGGCCAGGTGTAGCCCTGTGATTCAGGGTGGAGGGTGCAGGGGGCATCTGCTCTGAGCCAGGTCAGGCCAGGCCGGCCCTGGGGATGGCCCTCAAAGAAGTCACATCTGGTGGGAGGTAGATGCGGAGGCAGGGGTGGGGGGAGCCTGGACCGCCAGGGCAGTGCGTCCACCTGCTCCATTGCTTGGCCTGCTGGGAGTGAGAGTGGAGGC
>NW_007756163.1:0-744 GCF_000696425.1 Galeopterus variegatus | reverse complement strand
ACATGAACTTCAGCGTCAGTCTCCTGCTGCTGTATTTCCTTCTCATTTTTTAAATGTTCTTATGTTTTTTCATACAGTTATAATCAGAGTAAATGCCCAATTTTGGGCTCTGCTCTTTCTCTTTCACGTCATAAGCATCTTCCCCTGTTGCTGCCTAATCTTCATAATCATCATTTTACTTTCCTGCATGATGTTACAAGTGGATATGCCATAATTTACTTAAGCATTCTTCTTTTATTAGACATCTCTAAATTTTTGCTAACTGCAATTCTGTGAATATTCATTAAATCTACTGCTACCATTTATTGAGGATTTATGTCATACCAGGTGCCATGACAAGTGCTTTGAATACATTATTTCTAATCTTCCCAACAACTCCACAAAGTAGTTATTATTATGCCCATCTCATAGATGAGAGAAAAGCCTTGAAGAAGGTGAATAAGTCACCCAAGGCCACACAGCTAGAAGTGGAGGAGATGGGATCTGAACCCTAATGTAACTTGAAAGCTCCTTTCCGCCTCCTTCTCTGTACCCAGAAATGTGAGTCTGCTCTGTGCCATGAGCAGAGGGGGTTATTCACTATTCATTCACACATTCTTCCACCTACATTTACTTATCACCTACCATGTGCCAAGTACACCACGTTACAGTACAGGGGGAGACAAGCCATACACTCACTGCAACACTGAGGGACCAGAAGGAGAGGTGCAAATCTAACTACTGGGGGAAATCAGAGAAGGAGAA
>NW_007756162.1:5441-7739 GCF_000696425.1 Galeopterus variegatus | reverse complement strand
CACTCATAACTCCCTAAAAAATAATTTCTTTACTTCTAGCCACTGACCACCACAGTGGTAGTTTTTTGTTTGGGGGGGGGGTATGTGTGTGTGCTTTTAATGTGAAAGGGCCACAGTACCAAATAGTTTTCAGGAAACCTGGGGAATGGGGAGCATCTACTATGCTTCGGCCTCACCGGAATTAGGCTGAGAGAGTCTCAATTGCAAGTGCAAGAAATGCACTCAACCTGGAGGGTTTATAAAAGGGCTCCTATGGGTTAGCCTCACTATCAGGATCTTGAAGAAGGAAAGTCTTGGGAAGAAGAAATAGGTTTCTGCTTGGAGACAGCCCCAGCAGTGAGGTTCTTTTGTCACCTTTGCACATAGGAGGTGATTGATCCCTGCTCCTCTGGAGCCCCTGGCTGTCTCTCTCCCGGCTTCCTCTCTCCTTTAGCTCCATCCACCCAGGATTCAGCATCTTCCTCCAGCATGTCTTCTCTGAGTCTGATCTTCAGCTGCAAATGGCATCTGCCTTCTGAGTTNTGTCCCTTGCATGAAATCTCTGGCAAGTCTGATGCCTTTTCCAGCAACTCTTAAATAATAGCATTCTATGGACATTTCTTATCAGAGTGGAGTCTTCCTGGAGTGCAGGGCAGTGCTAGTCTTCTGAAGCAGCACTTACTGTCCAGTGCGTCCCCTCCTCCAGCTGGTCTCACCCTGGGCTGTTGTCTGAGGTGCGGGAGGGTCTGGTGGGCTTCAGCTCTCTTTCCTTGTCTGGATCTATCTACTTCCAGCTCCTCCATGTGTGAGGAGAGCAGCCCCCCCCCCCTGTGCTGGGAGTCGCTGCTTCTTCCAAAGAACCCACCTCTCATCTCTCCACCCTCCCCCTGCAGAGCAGCGCATCAGCCCAGGCTCAGCTTTAGTTTCCTTGGACAGACACACATCACACTCTTCAGGAGGTCCCAGAGGGGAAATATAAAACTCAACACACTCATAACTCCCTAAAAAATAATTTCTTTACTTCTAGCCACTGACCACCACAGTAGTAGTTTTTTGTTTGGGGGGTGGTATGTGTGTGTGCTTTTAATGTGAAAGGGCCACAGTACAAAATAGTTTTCAGAAAACCTGGGGAATGGGGAGCATCTACTATGTTTCGGCCTCACCGGAATTAGGCTGAGAGAGTCTCAATTGCAAGTGCAAGAAATGCACTCAATCTGGAGGGTTAATAAAAGGGCTCCTATAGGTCAACCTCACTCTCAGGACCTTGAAGAAGGAAAGTCTTGGGAAGAAGAAATAGGTTTCTGATTGGAGACAGCCCCAGAAGTGATGTTCTTTTGTCACCTTTGCACATAGGAGGTGATTGATCCCTGCTCCTCTGGAGCCCCTGGCTGTCTCTCTCCCAGCTTCCTCTCTCCTTTAGCTCCATCCACTGAGGGTTCAGCATCTGCCTCCAGCATGTCTTCTCTGAGTCTGATCTTCAGCTGCAAATGGCATCTGCCTTCTGAGTTCCCTCTGCCTTTCAGCTCCTGGCTTAGCTACAACCTGATAATTATCTTCCTAGATCTGAAGACACAATTTCTATGTGAGAGTATCTGATTATCAGTTAATCTCCATTATTGTTGTTTGACATACATTTATACTTGCTGTTTTCATAGCCACTGTTAAGTCTTTAGTTTGGTTGGTCTTGTATCAGGTGACACTTTTTTTTTCCCCATAAAATATTCCTATTTTTTTATGTGATCCTTAACTTCAGTCCTTTTTTCTGTCCTGTTTTTATAAAGATTCCACCTAGAAGATCAGGTAAAATAAACACTCTGGGGCCAAGCCCGTGGCGCACTCGGGAGAGTGTAGTGCTGGGAGTGCAGCAGCGCTCCCTCCGCGGGTTCGGATCCTATATAGGGATGACCGGTGCGCTCACAACGCTCACTGACTGAGCGCGGGGCAGCCGCTCTCAAAAAGGACAAACAAACAAACAAACAAACAAAAAAAAACTCTGGATGTGTCATCTCAGTTTTTCTGATTCACTGACTTTTCTGCTACCCTATAAATACACCTAGCCCATCCCTGTCAATCACTCTCCAGCACATGCCCCATGTTATTTTTATATGTGATCAGAACTGAAAGTTAATTCATTGCAGGACCAAAGAGTCAGGGTTAGGGGAACTTGGTGGGGTGAATGAAGAAAATAGGAGACTGAAAACCTTCAGGTATGAGATGTTTCAGAGGAAACTTGTAAAGAGATTTCTTTACAGGCAGTTGAAAAATGGCGACGGGTATGGAGCGCCCGTGTCAGGAAACGGCGCGATCCTGAGAGCTGTG
>NW_007756162.1:0-608 GCF_000696425.1 Galeopterus variegatus | reverse complement strand
TCGTCTCTGATAAATTTAGCAATTGAAACGCTGTTTGTGAAGTTGCTGTGGTTAATTTTTACTGATTTATTTCAAAGTTGTTTATATTGTTTTGAACTTCATAGTTCTCCTCTGTCATTCATTTTACTCCTTAGTGACATTTTGACAAGTGGGCCAAGAGCTCACCATCCCTTTATCATTGCAGACACCTAAATAAATAAATATGATCATAGATATTATTGTTATTTAATGCTAAAATTTATATTATGAAACTTAAATCACTTGTTTACTCAATACTACCTAATAAGTGGTTTAATTAAAGTATGTAGGTTAAAGAAAAAAAAATCTAAACATGACTTTAAACTTTTAGAAGTTTGGAGCTATACGTACACCGCCTATCTTTAAATGCTCACATTTTCCACACCATGAAACTTTGCCAATTGGATTTGACACTTCTCCATCAATACTTTCTAACTTCTTGGTGGCTGGAATAACAGTGCTTGCATGTAAGTGTTTGAGTTTGTGTCTGTGTGTTTGTACTGTGTGTGGTTGTGTGTGTGTTTCTCTAAGCATGTCTGAATGTGTGTGATTGTATGTGGACAGTTCTTACCCACACCACTGGTCACTGA
>NW_007756161.1:0-7217 GCF_000696425.1 Galeopterus variegatus | reverse complement strand
AGATATTTTGATGCCCAATGTACAGATGAGAAAACTAATGCCCAAGAGGTTGGCTAATTCCTGGGAATGAGAAGATCCTTGTTAAAGCACTGGTTTTGCCTCCATGTGGTCCTGGACAAGTGAACCAGTCTTCCTGGATATGATGAGGTGGTTTCATTATCACTTTTGTAATTCTTAGGGTTTTGAGGCAGGATTTTCTCAGCATTCTCTCTTAATCACTCTCTCTAAAGGCTACTTAGGGAGCACATATACCAACTTTTTCATTTATTTATTGCAAGACCTTGGGCAAGTTACTTAACTCCCTCCATTTTAGTTTCTTAATCTGTATGGGGATAAGTACCAGCCTCTTTTAAAGTCATTGTCATTAATAAACTAGATAGTATATGTAAGGAGCTCAGAACAGTAGCTGGCATATCAGCACAAATATTTTTTGTATTATTCTCTTTAAGATCCTCAGCACTTTCCAACACGTGTTGCTCCCATTAACCTAAAGTCACCTTGCATGTTATGAAACATCTCCTTTCTTTTCATTCCCTCTTTTCTTAACATTCCATAGTTTAACCAGTGAAATCTTGATTTATCCCAGTGTTCCTTCCTGTTCCCACAACCAGGACAGTAATTTGCCAATGGTAAGTCCACATGACCATGCCCATGACTTAATAAAGATGCTTGGATGGTTTGAAGAAATTGATTATGAGTATTGGCTCACAGCCCAATCTCAGATTATTGAAAAACATTTGAAAGAGAAGTTTGAATTGACCACAGTTTTTATTTTTAACCTCTCAAATGAGCTGATGTCAAATCCAGCTCTATTGTCAAGACAGGAAATGCTGTGGTCTTCTGGAAAATGTCTTAATAATTTCTGCATTATTTATTGCATTATTTATTCAAGATATTTGGCTAGCTCAATGGGGAATGGTTTTTCCATTTGGAAATGTGTCACAGAATGCCCCAGACAGGAAATAAACTTAAGGAGCCTCAGTTTAGAGACTGATCCAACCCTTTCCTGTGCAGAATCTGTGCTCCTGCTAGAGCTGCCATCTGGACTTTCTTCTCCATTGCTCACTCATCACCACTAATTCCATAGGTCCAGAGATCATCTGCTTTTTAAGATCCATCTACATGTCAATTCTTCTTTACTCCAGAAACTGGTTCTCCAGTACAGTATGTTTGTATTATGCTGTATACTTTTTTTTGAAGTGCTTTCTCAGATATTATTTCATTGATCTGGTTGAATGTTATCTGTACTTATTCTTTAAGTCATGCCACTTTCTATTTCTTGTGACCAAACTCCCCTTTCCTCCCCAGTTTAAAACTTCTCTACCTTTTCTGTGTGCTAAAGAGAACTTTGCTTTACCTGCATGGCTCCTGGGCCTTGTTTTGTAAATCAAGGAAATGGGTGAGAGGAATATGAGAAAGAGCCAAAGCTGTCTCGATCCATTTACAATGAAAGATATCATTTTCTTTGAGATTGTTGCTTTCTTCCTGCTTCCCCTCACTCCAGTCATCAGCTGGACATATCCGTTCATGGAATTCTAGATTCAGTTCTGAGAATCTTATCCAGAGACTGCCTTCTATACCTGTCTGCTTGAAGGATGAGATAGCAGATCTGTCCTTATACCTCAGAGACCACATTCCTTGTTGAGGGAACATGAACCCCATAAAATATAGAACAACTTTTTTTTTCACAGCTGGTGGTGATACAGGGATCGAACCTTGAACCTTGACGGTATCAACATCATACTCTAACCAACTGAGCTGACCGGCCAGTCCTCATAGGACAACTTTTGAGGCAGGGCCAGCAACTGGTAAGAAAGAGTCTTGGATGTTCAGTGACCTTGATTTTTTTCCTGCTTATTTCCTAATTGACCTGGAGAAGAGCATTTAGTCACTCAGCACCTGTTTTACCTTTTATAAACTAGTACAAACCATCCCTAGCTTTTCCTACCTCATCTGAATTGATGAGATGCAAATTATGGAAGTAGTAAGAATTTTTAAAAAGATTTACTGTATTTTTAAAACTTTAAATTTGAAATAATTATAGACTTCCAGGAAGCTGTTATAATAGCAGGGTTCCATGTAACCTTCTACCAGTCTTCCCCAGTGGATTCACCAGTTTTATATAGGTGGACTACAGTATCAAATCCAGGATACTGACATTGGAACTGTACAGTTAACTAAGCTGCAGACCTGAGTTTTCACAACATTTACATATTTGTGTGTGTGTGCATGTGTGTGTGTGTATGTGTGTGTGTGTGTGTGTGTAGTTCTATGCAGTTTAGATACAGAACTCAAGATACAGAACTGCTTAGGAATAAAGAATAACAGTATTAATGTCTACCATTTTGGGGGTACCTACTGTGTTACAAGCACTCTGCTAGGCATTTTATGTATAGTATGTGATTTAATCTTCACAACCATCTGGCAAGTCAGGTGCTATATGTGTTTTACAAAAAAATAAACTGAGGCTCAGAGAGCTTAAGTGACCTTGCAATGACTACCTCCCAAGCCAGTGAATGATGAAGCTAAATCTGTTGGATGCTAATACTTGCCATCTTTAAATAATTCCACGCTGGAATTAAATTAAAAAAATCACCCCATAATCTCATCATTTAGAGGCAATTCTTAACAATTTTGGTATATTACCTTCTATTCTTTTTCATGCACATGTAGATTTAAACCTAATTGAGATCAAACTGTTTGTACAATTTCTATTTCACTTTTTCTTGACTTAACATGAATTACATATTAAATACATCATAAAAACTCTTCAGAATAATCGCTTTCAAAGACGGCCCAATATTCCATTGTTCTGTCATGAAACGAGACTTCTTTGATGCCTTATTGTTGACCAAAAAAATTGCTTCCAAATTTGCATTATTATAAGTATTACCACAGTGAACATCTTTGTGCAAATCAAAAATATTCTTAAGACTAGATTCTGAAATGTGAAATTATTGGGTCAAAACATAAGAATCATTTTATAATTGTTAATAGTATTGCTTAAATATTTAGAAGGCAATGTCTTTAAAATATTGTACCAGCTACTGTAAGATCAAGGAGCTGGTGAATTTTAGCCTGCAGGTCAAATCTGGCCCTGCTGCCTGTTTTTGTAAATAAAGATTTATTGCAACACAGCCATGATTACATGTTCACTAATTGTCAATGGATGTCTTCACACTATGTCAGACCTGAGTAGTTGCAACAGAAATTGTCTGGCTAGCAAAGTTGAAAATATTTACTATTTGGCCCTTTACAGAAAAAGTTTGCTGGCCTCTGCTCTAGATAAAAGCTATGCATAAGAGGGGGGCTGACCCGTTAGCTCAGTTGGTTAGAGTGAGGTGTTGATAACATCAAGGTCTAGAGTTTGGATCACATACTGGCCAAAAGAAACAAACAAACATACAACAAACAAACAAAAAGAAAGCTATGCATAAGAGATAATAGTGACAAAATTTTGTCAGAACAATTGGGGCACATTTGGGAGAAGAGGCTGTTATGACGTATTCTGGAGTGAGGGGGTACAAGCTCTCAGATTTCTTGCTCTTGTGTGCCAGGGAGGCAGGCACACAGTTGATGTTTAATAAGTGCTTGCTGTTTGCTGTACTAATAGTTGCTAAGCATGGGGCTGACAATGAATATAATGACATCCCATTCTCCCTTCTTTTCCCCCGGCTCTGCACAGCTCTTGGAATTTGTCCTGGGTGGATAACTTCCTTCTCACACCACTGGTGTATATAAAAAAGCAGCTCTATTATTTAAATTCTCCAAGATCAAGGATGTAAAATGGAGGCTGCCCCTGGCCCCACGAGACATCCAAATAAATCTCATGGCTTCCAAATGTGACTGTGTCACCCTGGGATTAATACCAAGTAATCCAGTGCCAACATCACGACAGTGAAAATAAGCATTTACTCTCCTGGAAAATCATTTTATACTGATTACAAGTTGTAGCCTGTCACTAGAATGTGAACTGAAAATGTGCACATTTGCAGGGTTAATATTTCTCTCTAAAGTCGCTCTCTCCTCTGCTTCCCCCCACTCCCCCCCCAGCTCAAAAGGAACAGGAATTCCCAATAAATATTTGTCCTGAGACATCCTTATTCCAACACACAAAGTTTACACTAGCTTTTCATTTACCTCCACGACACCAGAATAGCATAAAAACAAGTAGCAGTGGTCTAGAGAAGGCTTTTTCAAACTGGGCACTGTTGACACTTCAGGCCAGATAATTCGTTGCTGTGGGGGTCTCTTTTGTGTATTGTAGGATATTTAGCAGCATCCCTGGCATCTATCCACTGGATGCTGTAGCACCCCTTCCTCAACTGTGACAACTAAAATGTCTCTAGACATTGTCAAATGTCCCTTGAGGGTCAACTCACATCCCCCACCCTTCATTGAAAACCGCAGGCCTAGAGATCTTGAAGCAAACAGGTAGCCAGCCCAATAATTTCCAAACTGCAGAGCATGGCCATCTGTCTTTCACCCCAAAGCATGCCATGCCCATGACCTCCCAGTAATTGTTAGGCTTGGTCTCTCTACCTCGAATTTTCTTTTCTAATTTATGCATTATGGAAAATCGCCACCTTAATTAAATCTTCCATGACCACCCCTCCTCCAAGACTAAGGTAGAGTGAGACAGTCTCCTCTGGGTGCTCAGTCCCCTTTCAACAAGCAGTAGAGACACAATCATGTAGGAGTTGGACTCCAAGTCAGTGTTTCAAGCAAAAACTGCATATAAAAAAATTACCCTTGGAAAATCCCTTAAATCCCTCTTGAATATAGTATGAATGGTTTTGTAGAGTTAACTCTGTTTAGTCATTTTTATGCCTGCTAATGTTGGAGAAGTACTGAGTTAAAGGAAGGAGCACTAGAGAGAGAACTCCACATGCCCATGTCTGGGCCTTCAAACATCTGCACCTTTAGAAAATTTCCCATAACAAACAAGGAAAAGGTCACACAGTCTAGTATGGTCTCACTTGCCTGCAGGGTTTACTTCATTCTGTCTCAATATTGAAACTCTATCATCTTAATGTCAATGAATAATCTGCCATTGCAAGAATTAAACTAGAGAATATATGTGAAAGTTCCTAAGAATAGTGCCTGGCACACAATAGGTACACGATGAGGCTTTCTGAATTTAAATCTAAATCTACACTGTTCTTTGAAAGTTACAGAGGAGACTTTGGCCAGTTGCTTGCTGTATTTCTTAACTGGCATTTTCTCTGGCGACTGTGACTATCAGGTCTCACGACCCTCCAGTCCCCATGTCATCACAGTAGTTTTGTTTTGTTTTCATGTGTTTGTGTGTTCTGATGTGTGTTTCAATGAACTACAAGTTCCTTGTGGACAGGGGACCTGCTTCATTTGTTTTTAATCCTGAAAGCCCACTACAGAGCCAATGCCCAGTCATTTGTGTGTCATTTCAGTGAAGGAACCAGAAACGTGCGTTTTTGAGCTACACCTTCAGCGTATCCTACCTACAACTTGTTCTTACGTAATGTCCTTACCTACAATTGTAAGAGGCTATATCTTATGGGATCTGTGTATTGTATTACAAGCATATAGCACAATGTTTGACACATAGTAGGTGCTCAACAAATATTTGCTGAGCCATTATTATTGAGTCTTTAAAACATTTTAAAAGCAGGGGCAAGCCAGTGACAGTGGAATTGTTGACGTATGATAGGAGTTTTCTAAGTCAGTTTTGTAGGGAAGGATAAATCTGATTGCTCTTAATTATCTTTCAATGTATCCTTAGTTTTTCGCTCCCACTCTTGCCAAATCCATCTGCAAGACACTTCCACATGCAGGTGAGCAGCAACAATGAAGTTTCCAATTCAAGAGGGAGGCCCAAGAATCAGGCTGGCTTCTTCCCAAATGGAGAATGGAGAAAAAAAGAGGTATAGACCTTCCCCAACCCTGTCTTGATTTACCCCGGTTGGCTTGTGTCCAGAGTGCAAACTGGCATATGGCATTTCCTATGGCTGCCATTCTATCATATCTAAACAGGTACCTGAATCTGTACTTTAATGACATCCAAGTAAGGAAGTCCAAAGGTAGAGACCATCTTTGAAGAATATCCCCACACAGAACCAAGGGAAAATAAAACAGATCTTAACTGATCCTGCAGCCAAGACCCAGTTGGTCAACAGAGGTCACAGGTAGGAAGAAACTTCCTGTGTTATTTCTTTTAAGGAGGCACTGCTTTTTAGACGATCGTTTTTTACATTCATACAGCCAATGCACAGGGAGTTTGTAAAGGAAAGTGATCTCGTGGAGTTAGATATGCCAGGAATTTGCATTGGAACCTTAATGAAAATTTGAGTGAAAGTGATCGCTCCCCAATTCTGCAGAACCTCTATGTCCAGGCAGGTGCGTGAAGTCAGAAGCCAGGGAGAAGGAAGTGGCAGCTGTGTCTCCAGGCCTCTGAAATCCGATGACATCAGAAAGGGTTACTTAATTCCAAGGTACACCAATGGGCTATTTACACAGAGGGAGGAAAAAAAGAATTTATATCCCTTTTATATATAAAAGGAAACAGATGTGATTTTCTTTACAAAAGAGCATTTCATTAAAAAAAAAAAAGGCAAGGCGAGGCAGAGTTAACATAACCATTATTCTCCATCTCAGGAAAAGCAAATCCTGTTTGCCTGTCATTATAGAAGGTAGCAAAATCCTTTCATCCAGTGATTAGTTGTAAACATTTCACCGCCTTCTGGGAGCAGGCCTCTGTTTCCCATCTTACACCGAAGCCATTTTCTTAGACTAATGTTTTATACACACAGCTCAGATACAATGCAAACTCCCGGTACCCCAAAGGCAACGGGGCATTCGTTTATACTAAATCAGAAGTGTCACCCTTGGCAACCTGCAGCAGTGAAACATTTATTCAGTCTTGCATTCCTGGCACTTAGAATTATTTCTTTCATGCCTGATAGCCAAATTACAATATGGCAGGTTTCCCCGGGGCCGTAGGATCATTAGTGCCAGCTCACAACATACTTTCAACTGATATGGCATTTCATGTACAGCTGCCAATCAAAAAATAGGGTATGCAAATGAAGATGGGAGCCTTGGTGTACAATTCCTGTACCGTGAGCTCCTCACAGATTTCCTTAATGACTAGCAGTCATTCCGCTGAGTGGAAGAAGCAGAAAGAACACAGGAAAATTCCCCCAGGAAGCTGGTTGCAAGAGCCAGAAGTTTTTACATTT
>NW_007756160.1:6175-7218 GCF_000696425.1 Galeopterus variegatus | reverse complement strand
TTTGAGCTTCATTTCCTCCAGGTGTCTACTTCACCCTCAGCAGTCCCACCTTCTGATGGCAGGAGGTTGCAGTGATTTCCT
This sequence comes from Galeopterus variegatus, assembly GCF_000696425.1. Classification (NCBI taxonomy): domain Eukaryota; kingdom Metazoa; phylum Chordata; class Mammalia; order Dermoptera; family Cynocephalidae; genus Galeopterus; species Galeopterus variegatus. The sequence goes on along the minus strand of NW_007756160.1, from coordinate 7,137 downwards.
GGGCTTGCTTCTCTGGTGTCGTAGCAGAGATGGAGGGACAGCCCATTTCAAGTTGCCTGTCCTTTCTTGTAGTCACAATTGCTGTTTTCTTACATGAAAATCATATGTTCATGGTGGTGAGGTTATTTTTGCCTTTCCATTGGTGATCAACTCTTATTAAGCTCATTATTTATAGGGGTAATAAATCCCAAGCATCTCTTAAATGCATTTTTGATTGCCTGTGAGATTCAAATTCATCTGCGGAGATACTCCAGCACAGGGCATACATACCACTGCAATCTTCAGAAGCAACTTATTTCTGTCCATATTGTGGCAGTTTCCAGTAGCCTCCAAACTTACCTATTTCTAGAACTCCAACTTTGGGGCTAAAAATGTGGTCAGGATCAATCTTTCACATTCTCAGCAACCCAGAAATTGCAGATTTAGTTCTCGTGCCCTTACTGTATGACCATATCACCATGCTTTCTCTCACTAGAACCCTTTTCTTATATCCAGAGACTTTGGAGGGGTCAACAAGCCCTATGGCTCAGGTAAGATCCAATGCGACTATAAAATATCTGTCATTCCTTTCTCACAGATTCCCACAAAACTCACAAGCATTCCCTCTACATTGGTTTGCTATTACTGCGTAACATGCCATCTCTAAACTCACCCTAAAACAACAGTCATTCATCATCACTTATGCAAAACTTTGGTCTGAACATGTTTCTGTTACCACTATAATTTTTGCTGTATTTGACAACTTCCAGTGATAAGAAGTGATCTCAAACGGTATGTCACAACATCCTGTTAAAAGTCACATTGGTGGTTTTTCTAATTAGAACTTTTCCCCTATTAAAATGACTGCTAATCAAAAAGATTACTAGTGAGGCAGCTAAAGGATAAATTAAAGTAGTGCTTCTCAAAGAAGAATGTTAATCTCCCATCATGTGACACAGAAGGGCATATAAACAAATACTTTT
>NW_007756160.1:0-741 GCF_000696425.1 Galeopterus variegatus | reverse complement strand
ATATGTGTGTATTGCTTTATAGTACAATAACGAATAGAAATAATTACATTACATGGGTCATTCTTAACTTGTTTCTTATCTCAGCAGAATACATATTACCATTATGTATGATGTTAACTATAAGTTTATTGCATTGATTGATTATCAGATATCAAACTAACCTTGCATTCTTTGGATAAGCCCCAGTTGATCCTCGTGCATTAGCCTTTTTCTGTATTGCTGGAGATTCCATTCACGGATGTGTTGCTATGGATTTTTGTGTCTCTGTTTTTTTCTTTTTTTTGTTAAATTTTATTTTGTCGATATACAATGTGGATGATTATTGTAGCCCATTACTGAAAACTCCCTCCCTCCTCCCTCTCCCCGCTCCCACCCAACAATGTCCTTTCTGTTTGCTTGTCATATCAACTTCAAGGAACTGTAGTTGTTATGTCTTCTTCCCCCACACCATTGTGTGTGTGTGTGTGTGTGTGTGTGTGTGAATTTATTTATTTATTTTTATCTCCCACCAATAAGTGAGAACACGTAGTATTTCTCTTTCTGTGCCTGACTTGTTACACTTAATATAATTCTCTCAAGGTCCGTCCATGTTGTTGCAAATGGCAGTATTTCATTCATTTTTATAGCTGAGTAGTATTCCATTGTGGAGATATACCACATTTTCTGTATCCATTCATCCAATGATGGACATTTGGGCTGGTTACAACTCTTGGCTATTGTAAAGAGTGCTGCGATGAACAT
>NW_007756159.1:5178-7218 GCF_000696425.1 Galeopterus variegatus | reverse complement strand
AAGTATGGAAAACCCAGAATCATAGTGAATATTAGTTAAAAGGATAGATATAACTATGGTTAGTCTCAAAAAGGATTTCAGAATGCCAGAACTTTTCAAAGTGTTATTCCTTCAGATGAAAGGAATTTTTCAATGGGAATTTAAGCCGAGGAAAGCTGTCTGCAAAGACTGTTTTGCTCTCACTTTACTACTTTGCCTCTAGTGTTTTGAGTGCCTGGGATCATCAGGCTTGCTTTAAAGTTTCTGTGTATTTCTTTGTTTGTATATCAAACATGTATCCTTTTCCCCGCACCTGCTAGGACTCCTGGCATGGAGGATCACAACCAGGCCTTGCTTCTGAGGAGCTCCTGGTTTAGCAAGGGGATATAGCCATGCGGAACAAAGATTGTTCCCCGCACCTGCTAGGACTCCTGGCATGGAGGATCACAACCAGGCCTTGCTTCTGAGGAGTTCCTGGTTTAGCAAGGGGATATAGCCATGCGGAACAAAGATTTCAATTTAGGAGGATCGAGGAATACACAGGGTATTGGGTAATTACAGACAAGGAATACACCTACTCTCAGCTCATTAAATTATGTTAATAGTCAGAATGTAGAATTTCAGAGGAGGTGACGAAGCAGGCTGAAAGGACATAAAACACATCCATTGGGGGAATATCTTTTTCAAAAAAAGCACAGAAGAGCCGTGAATTCAATAATGAATTTGAAATGAAGGAAGGTAAACAACACTTACAGAGGAAACCAGGCTCATGTAACTTATAATAAGCCAATATATAGCATTCTTATGTAAAATATATCTATTTCGGGCAGACATGCTCAGCACAAGTCAGTTAAACAAGCATTACTGCATACATATTCTCCCCCTTTGGATCTTTAAAAAGTTGAGTAAATTTCATTCTTTGCATAATTCTGAAAGCTTTTCCTCTCAAGAATCATTTCCTCTCAACTTTCACTATATAACTGTACCTTTCCTAAGTTATTACCATGCTCTCTGAAAAGGTTTTATTAATGATCAACACTTTTTAGACTTAGCGACAATCCAAGCAAGCAAATTATCCTGTACTTACAAGCTCAAGGGCAAAATGAAATCAGCTTCGGAGTGAAAAGATCAACATACAGAAGGCCTAAAGTAAATTTCATAAACCACAATTCTTTTTTATTTTTTTTTTGCAAGTTCCTTATGGGAAATTCCTTGAGATCAATGTATTTCTTTCGGGCAAATTCTTTCTCTTGTTTTCTTCTTAGATTAGTAATAGGGTAAAACTCAGAAATAATTTGAAAAATTAGAAATAATTGCAAATAACTCAAATTAATGTTGTCAAAAAATAATCAACATCTGATGATTGAGAAAGTGCTACACATTTAACACTATGCTAGTTATGTTTAAAGATAAATGAAAAATAAGTGAGAGTTAGTGTGTGTGCGTATGAGTGCATGTGTGTATGTGCGATTGGGGAAACATGGGTCAGGAATGGAAGAAAATCTAAAACCTTAGTGTATAATCAAGAGCTACACTGTCCAGTAGTGATTGAAGTTTAGAAATCTGAAAAGGTTTAGATCTGTATGTGCGTCCTAAAGTAATTGGAAAGGTGGAGATTTTGGAGGGTACACATGAAATTTGTCAAAGAATTTGGAAATCTAGGCTGAATTTTTCAACAGTTCTATAACAAATATTTCCTGAGTAGAAAAGAAAATGGAAATTCAGCATTCAGTCACACATAAGCCTGGGGTAATTGCTTTCAGTCTGGTCTGAATCCACTAAGCACACTGTCAGGTGTAAACAACATTGAAGGGGCAACAGGGAAAGGAGTTTAAAGTGAATCGGTAAGGGCTTTACGTAGCTGTGTACATTATTGGTGAGATTTAAAAATGAAGATAATTGCCACATTTTGTCAGTTACTTTGTAAGTAAGACAGTTGTACAATAGTTGTACAACAACCTGGAAAAAATATAGCCTGGGGAAAAGTAAAATGGAACTCAGTTTTAGAAATGCACAGCAAAAATATGGAAGCTGAATGTAGCCAACTGTCTAGAAAGAGTT
>NW_007756159.1:0-623 GCF_000696425.1 Galeopterus variegatus | reverse complement strand
ACTTCACATCTTCTGTAGGCATTTATCTGAGTTGTTGGTTTAATACTGTGAGTTTTGGTAAAATTTCCTGTTTAGAGCCTGACTGTCTACATAAGCTGGGAAAAGCAGGGAGGTTATTAGTTAAACTGCTGGAATCAGAGTCGCAGGAAAACAACAATCAGCAACCAGGCCCAGAGCTGGAGAACGTCAGGGAGCGATAGAGAGGATTGGTGGTTGAGGTCAGAAGCCAGCCCTGAGAGACAAGGCATCAGAATGGTAAATCTGGACCCTATGGACTAGATGATTGAGCCCAGTACATGGCCAAGTACTTAGGCAACAGATGTAGGAACTAGAGCAAGAAGCGTAAGGGCTTCTCCTCTGTTCCCTCCTGGGATATAGAATATGTTATAAAATAGACTGTCACTAGCTGGAACACCTGGCTAAGGCTGGTTTATCAGGCAAATCTTTATAACCATTTGTCATCAACAGTTAAAATGATTTTTGTTCTATTTTTTCCATTCAAGTGACAGGATTTGAGGACAGCCTTAAACAGCTTTAGGGTAAAAGCCCTGGGGCCGGTCCCGTGGTGCACTGCTACAGTGCGCCGCTTGGGAAGTGCGGCGGCGCTCCCGCTGAGGGTTCGG
>NW_007756158.1:5813-7218 GCF_000696425.1 Galeopterus variegatus | reverse complement strand
TAACATTTTTGCAGCTTTGGTGAGTTAAATCACAAACATAAACCTAATCCTATAATGGATGGAGAAACACGAATGTTTATGTGTAGGTGGTCTCTTCCTGCCAATCTCTGGCACCTAAAATGCTGAATCTATCCTAAAAAATTAAAACCCATAGGTAGTCTGAGTAATACTTTTACATAATTGTTTCCAAATTCTTCCTTCTTGCCTGTTTGACAAAATTATTTTAATAAAACAAAACAAACTGCTTTGAGTTTTATCTCTTATGTCTCATAATTTCTTTCAAACTTAAAAAACAGAACATGTTTTCGAAAGCAGGTTTCAAAAAGGAAGAAGAAAAACAAAAGTTATTAAAAACATTCCCTACAAAAGTTTCTAAGCAGATTCTAAAAATTAACAATACATGGAATGTTTCTATGGCTCTGTATTTTATAATACAATTCCACAAACACTGTGGAATTCCCCAGATTATTTTATATCTTTTGCTTATATCATTTTGCAAATTAGAGAAAAAGCCCTCTTTTCATTATGCAAATTAAGTCATGATTTTTAGACCCACAGTCAGTCAATCCATCTTTATATGGTAATAAAATGTTAGACATATTCCATCACAGCAGCTTTATTTTTAAATAATGTCCTGTTTCTCCACTGGAAAATTCTGGAAAATTGTGTAGAATATGCTTCAGATTTGTCCCTTCCTCCAGAGACAAGGAAAGGAAACTGAGGTATTTATGCTGCAGTTCGCGTCGACCATTGGCTGAGGACTGTCCTGGGAGAACACGTGGATGCTAAGAGAGTGTAAATGCATTAATGGCTTTTTCAGTTTATTTTCAGAGCCAATTATACTTTCTTTTCCTAAACAATAAATAAATATTACATTATTTTTAGTAAAGTTAAAGAGCTAAGCACAGGTAAAAAGAGCAATCATATAACTCCCCCTAATCAAGAAATAACAAATGTGGGAGAGGTGGGAGGGAGTAAAATCACACTTTCCCCATCTTGCTAACCAGGGATTAAAACAGAAAATGATGCTTTATAAAGAAATGTCAATAGATGTTTATTATTTATATTTGTGATTTTTTGGAGGAAAGGGGGTGAATGACAGCCACTGATTAGATTTTTCTCCTATCACTATTTTCCACCCTGTTATGTTACATCTTTCTTTTTCATCCCTTAGCTTCATCTTAGGCAAAGTCTGTAACTTTCCGGTCACTCTTAATTACTACAGGTCAGTCTGATTGAAAGCACTCATCTTAACCATGATTTAGTTCATAGCTCTTTCTTTCTTGTTGGGGGCCTGAAGCCCCACACCCCTTCTTGTGAGACCGCTCCTACGTGACAATCTGTTCAGATGGCCATGCTTTACATGATAACTGCCTCGAAATCTGCTTATGCCAGAAACTGATTG
>NW_007756158.1:3436-3758 GCF_000696425.1 Galeopterus variegatus | reverse complement strand
GTCCTTATGTCCTTTGTAATGATTTAATCAACTGAATTTTCTTGTGAAACCTCCTTGTATTCACAGTAAATACAGAAGCTAACTTTGAATGGGGGCTGTTCCCATTTTCTGTGGGATACAGACCCTCTGGGCTTCTCAACGTATTGATGTTGCTTTGAGTAATCCTGTGCGTCTCCATTACACAGAGAGAAGTTTAACAAGACTGGTTATCCACATCTTCTTCCCATCATACACCACAGTTCCTTCTTGATAACTTGCATTTTCCTTTATACTCTGAGGGAAGCAACAGGGTGTCCATGTAGAACTTGCAAATCAATAAACA
>NW_007756158.1:0-415 GCF_000696425.1 Galeopterus variegatus | reverse complement strand
AGGTATTTATGCTGCAGTTCGCGTCGACCATTGGCTGAGGACTGTCCTGGGAGAACACGTGAATGCTAAGGGAGTGTAAATGCATTAATGGCTTTTTCAGTTTATTTTCAGAGCCAATTATACTTTCTTTTTCTAAACAATAAATAAATATTACATTATTTTTAGTAAAGTTAAAGAGCTAAGCACAGGTAAAAAGAGCAATCATATAACTCCCCCTAATCAAGAAATAACAAATGTGGGAGAGGCGGGAGGGAGTAAAATCACACTTTCCCCATCTTGCTAACCAGGGATTAAAACAGAAAATGATGTTTTATAAAGAAATGTCGATAGATGTTTATTATTTATATTTGTGAATTTTTGGAGGAAAGGGGGTGAATGACAGCCACTGATTAGATTTTTCTCCTATCACTATTTT
>NW_007756157.1:0-7218 GCF_000696425.1 Galeopterus variegatus | reverse complement strand
TATAGGATCATGTCATCTGCAAACAGGGACAGTTTGACTTCATCTTTTCCAATCTGGATGCCCTTTATTTTCTTCTCTTCTCTGATTGCCCTTGCTAGTACATCCAACACTTTGTTGAATAGGAGTGGTGAGAGTAGGCATCCTTGTCTAGTTCCTTTTCTTCAGGAAATAGCTTTCTGCTTTTCCCCCCTCAGGATGATATAGGCAGTGGGCTTATTATATATTGCTTTAATTATGTTGAGATACTTTCCGTCTATGCCTAACATGTCGAGATTCTTTATCCTGAAAGAATGTTGAATTTTGTCAAATGTTTTTTCAGCATCTATAGAGATGATCATACAGTCTTTGGCTTTGCTTTTATTGACATAGTGTATCACATTTATTGATTTTCATATGTTGAACCAACTTTGCATCCCTGGGATGAATCCCACTTGATCATGATGTATAATTTTGTGTGTGTGTTGCTGTATTCTGTTAGCTATTATTTTATTGAAGATTTTTGCATCTATATTCATCAAGGATATTGGCCTGTAGTTTTCTATTTTTGGTGCATATTTGTCTGGTTTTGGTATCAGGGTGATGTTTGCCTCATAGAATGAGTTTGGTAGAATGGCTTCTGTTTCAATATTTTGAAACAGTTTGTAGAGAATTGGTATCAGTTCCTCTTTCAAGGTTTGGTAGAACTCTGCAGTGAACCCATCCAGTTCTGGGCTTTTCTTTGTTTTGGGAGCCTTCTGGTAACAGCTTCAATCTCCTTTATTGTTATTGGCCTATTCAGGTTTTCTATATATTTTTGCTTCAGTTTGGTAGTTTGTATGTGTCCAGAAATTTATCCATTTCCTCCAGATTTTCAAATTGTTTGGGATATAGTTGTTTATAGTAGTCTCTAATGATTCCTTGTATTTCTGAGGTGTCAGTTGTAATATCACCATTTTCATTTCTAATTTTTGTTATTTGGGTCTTCTCCCTTCTTTTCTTAGTTAACCTTGCTAAAGGTTTGTCGATTTTATTTATCTTTTCAAAAACCAACTTTTTGTTTCATTGACTTTTTATATTGTTTTTTGGATTTCTATTTCATTTAGTTATGCTTTGATCTTAATTATTTCTTTCCATCTACTAATTTTGAGTTTGGATTATTCTTACGTTTCTAAATCTTTAAGGTGAAGTGTTAGGTTGTTCATTTGACATCTTTCCTTTATTCTGAGGCAATCATTTAATGCATTAAATTTCCCCCTTCATACTGCTTTTGCAGTATCCCACTGGTATTGGTATGCTGTGTTGTTATTTTCATTAGTTTCAGAAATTTTTTTGATTTCCTGTTTAATTTCTTCTTGGACCCATATGTCATTAAGTAGAATGTTGTTTAATTTCCATGTGTTTGTATAGTTTCCAGGGTTTCCTTTATTATTCATTTCAAATTTTAATCCATTGTGATCAGAAAAAAATACATGGAATAATTATAATTTTTTTTTAATGTGTTGAGACTTGCTTTGTGACCTAACATGTGATCTATCCTGGAGAATGTTCCATATGCTAATGACAAGAGAGAATATTCTGAGGTTGTTGTATGGAATGTTCTGTAGATATTTGCCAAGTCCAATTGGTCTAAAGTATTGTATAGATCTTGTGTTTCTCTATTGATTTTTGCCTAGATGATCTGTCCAATGATGAGAATGTGGTGTTCAGGTCCCCCACTATTATGGTGTTAGTGTCTATCTCATTCTTTAGATGTATTAATGTTTGCTTTGTAAATCTGGCTGCTGCAACACTGGGTATGTATATATTTATGTTTGTTATGTCTTCTTGGTGTATAGATCCTTTTATTATTATATAGTGGCCTACTTTGTCTCTTTTTATGGTTTTTGCTTTAAAGTCTATTTTTTCTGATATAAGAATAGCTACTCCAGCTCGTTTTTCATTTCTATTTCCACGGTATTTCTTTTTCCATCCTTTTAGTCTATGTATGTCTTTAAATGTCAGGTGAGTCTCTTGAAGGCAGCATGTTGTTGGGTCCATCATTTTAATCCAGTCAGTCAGTCTGTGTCTTTTGCTTGGGGAATTTAATCCCTTTACATTTGGAGTTATTATTGAAAGGTTTTGATTTACTCCTAGCATTTTATTGATTTTTGTTTAAATGTCTTAAGCACCTTTTATTCCTTTCTTTCTAATTTTCTGTTTGTCTTCTGTGTTGGTTTCTTGGGATGATAAATTGTTTTTGTTTTTGTTTTTGTTTTTCTCTTTTGTTAGCATTTTTGTTTTGCTGGTAAGTATCATTCTTTCTTGAGTATTCATGGCAGTGATGGTTGTTTTTGTGTTATCAAACCCTGTACTTCCCTGAGAATTTCTTGTAGGATTGGTCACGTGGTAGTGAACTCCCACAGTTTTTTTTTTTTTTTGGTCTGAGAAATATACTATTTGTACTTCATTTTGGAAGGATCTCCTTGCTGGGTAAAGTATTCTTGGCTGGCAATTTTTGTCATTTAGTGTTTCTAATATATCATCCCATTCTTTTCTGGCTTTTAGGGTCTCTGATGAGAAGTCTGATGTTATTCTAATTGGGGTTCACTTATAGGTGACTTGATACTTCTCTCCTGTAGCTTTTAAGATTCTCTCTTTGTCTTTGAGCTTTGCCAGTTTGATTATCATAAGTCTTAGAAAGGACCTTTTTGGGTTGAATGTATTTGGGGATCTTTGAGCTTCCTGAATCTGAAGGTCTGTGACTTTCCCTACACCTGGGAAGTTTTTTGCTGTTGTATCATTGAATTTGTTTTCAATGCTGTTTCCTTTTTCCTCCCCTTCTGGAATACCCATGATTTGGATATTTGACCATTTGAGGTTGTCTGTTGTCTCTCTTAGATTTTCTTCAATTTTTTAAATTCTTTTTTCTTGTCTGCCTGTATTAATTCAAATAGCTTGTCTTCGTGGTCAGAAATTCTCTCTTCTGCTTGTTCTAGTCTGCTTGTTAAACTCTCTGTTGTGTTTTTTATTTAATTGAATGAATCCTTCAGCTCCACAAGCTCTATTACATTCTTTTTCAAGGCATCGATTTCTTTGTACATTTCTTTCAGATACTGTATACTTTTTCTCATTTCATTGTGTTGTTTAACTGAGTTTTCTTGTACCTCATTTAGTTTCCTTACAATTGTTACTCTAAATTCCTTGTCAGTCATTTCAAAGATTTCCAGTTCTATAGGATCTAGCAATTGAGAGTTGTTATTTTCTTTTGGTGATGATGTACTTTCTTGATTTTTCATATTTCTGGTATCTTTCCTTTGGTGTTTTATCATTGTGGCAGGGAGTATCAGAGTCCACTCGTTTCACCCTGATGTCTGGTTTGGATCCTCAAGGGACTGCTAATTCTGTGCAGTAGGAACTAGCCTGGGCCGGGGGTCCCATGTCACCTGCCTGTTCTGTGACAGCTGGCTCAGGGCATGGGACTCTTAAGTCTCTCCCAGCAGTGGGGACTGGCCTGGGCTACAGGTCCTGCCCTGCCTGCCTTCTACAGTATGGCAGTCTTGGGGCACGTGGGCCCTAAGACTCTTAAGTCTCTCTCAGCTTCAGGACTAGTCAGTACTGGCAGTCCTATGCCACCTGCCTTTTATGGCAGGGCTAGCTCGTGGGAGCCCAGAAGCTCTAAAGTCTCTCTAAGCAGTGGAGAACAACCTGAACTGTGATCCCACAGTGCATGGTTCTTGCCTGTTCTGGCACAGATCCTGGGCCTTCTGTTGTTTCTCCTTAATAGTTGCAAATTGGTCACTCTGTGGGAGCGAGCAACACCAGGAACCAAGCAACACCAGGAACCAACTACTCCGTCATCTTGACTAGAACTCCAAACATGTTAAGTTTGAAGACAGAGACTATTCTCAATGTAAATTATTGAATATGCCTTCTAGGATCTGTGCTGGTGCTGTGAGACTGGTGCTCAGGGTTGAACATCTTCGTAATGTGCTAGATGTTTTAGAAATGTGCTAGAAAAAATGTGTTAGAAATGTGCTAGAAATTAACTCAAATAGTTCTTAAATGTAAGACCCAAGGATCATTTTCAGGCTGCCTTTTTAAGATAGCACTCTTTTGTATTGTTATATTCCAAATTTACAAATTTTTGAAACATTTATTTTAAAAAAATGAGCTACTTTTTCTCACTAGAATGCTATCACATTGTTTTCCATATTCCTAATATAATGCACCTTCAATATCTGTTCAGTTCTCCTTCTAAAACACAAGTTTTACACTTTGTTAAAAAAAATCTCAAAAGACACTTCAGGTCACACTCCATGTGTTCAGTCTCTTATCCAACTATTCTCCCCACAATGTTCACAGTTCTCTGTCTTCTATCAGTTCTGAATTTTCCTCCTGATCTCTCTTTTTCTCTTAAACTCATTGAAATTATAGATATCAGCTAAAGTTTAAACGTAAATGTTCCCCTGTCCTCCTTAAAATTTAACTGCTTCCTTATAAACTATTTGCAGTACTTACCCTTATGCATTGCATCTAATTGCTAGGTGTCCATTAGAGGTTGAGCTGTCTACAAAACATGTATATATTTTATTTATCTTTGTGTCCTCATTATCTAGCATAATGTGGCATGATGACAATACATAATACAAATTATAAGATTGTTCAGTTAAGTGAAATTGTGTTTATGTGTAAAAGGGCTTCATTAATAACTATTGGTTTGAACATTCATGTTGGGCACATTAGTGTTTAGCCAACTTTCTTAGTATTTCTGCTGTCCCTATTTTAGTATTTGTCACAGATAGAGTTCAGACAGCCTTTATTGCTTGTTCCCCCTGGACTACAGTTAAGAATTATAGTGTAACACTTCCTCAGACTAGGACTTAGTTTTTGGTCAAAACCTCATGTGATAACAACCATGAAAAAAAAAAAAGCAAGAAATATACACATTCTTTTAAAATCACTAGAAATAGACTTAAGTTTATGTTAAACAAAATACTCTGTATTCTGGAAGAATCTTTATGAAACTCACTCTAAGAAAGATAAATTTAATATCTGATCTCTTATCCTCCAGCATATCAGAATCAGAAAAATAGTAGGAGAAGATTGACTGGTATCTGGAGACACAGTGAGCACTGAGAAGTGACAGCCTGGAAGCAAAGAAAAGCACAGTGCTTGGGGACAATTTATAGTAAGATAAAATAGTCCCATAAACTTCAATAGCTTCTGAGACTGTCACTGTATCAATGTGGCACAAACCCATAATAGATGTTTGTGTTTGATGATGAGACATCTAAACAGGATAAATTATATTTCTAGGAAAAAATGACAACTTGAAGACAAGCATTTAAATCCTCTCTTTCCAAACACTGACTGATAGAGACAAAGGGAAATATTAAAATGGATAATTTTAATAAGAAGAAAATTGTTTAAAAACTAAAGCATGATTGCATGTACGGAATCTGCTTTAAGAATTTCAGAATCAATGAGGCCAAATGGAAGAAGAATTTAGTAAATGACTCTCAGCCTCTAATGGTGGGTGTGGTGTTTACAGGGTGTAGAAAGTCAATAGAGGAGATCATGATAAAGCTTCATTACAGCCATTAATTTGAGAGGTCAGAGCGAGCCATTGGACAAATGGAGATCTCTTATTTTAGACCTCTCTCTGCTGAATAAACCAATAGCATTGAAAAACCCAAGGACAAATCCAAACATATCAGATAGAATGAGGCTGATTTATTTCTGGCTATGAGTTTAATAATAATAACTTTAAAAAGAGGTCCATTGTAAATGAGGTATGAGGCCCTGTCTTAACATCCCTTTAAAAATGAGGGCAGAGTCTACTGCTTACAATAGAAGGGTTGGGACACACGTGTTTTTTTTTTCCTCTCAGGACAGAGAATGATGAGGAAGAGGGGGGAGAAAAGGAGAAGAAGAGAGATACAGAAATATGATTCATCTGTTTCAAGGAACAAAGGGAAACTGCACACAGAGCATGGGTCCTGCAGGATATTCTTGCAGATGTAGCTCATACCCCACACTTCACTCAACATGAATAGAGATTTTAAGATCAGATACCATGATATGTAACAAATAGAGCCTACAGATGGGCTATAAAAGATTTATTTCTTTTATGGTCATTCCATCAAAATAATCTCCAGATTTAAGGAATACTTAATACTTCACCCCCTAAATACTTACTATAGGAAAATTCATAGGACAAGTAATTTATATATGTAATCTATGTTAAGTAGTTATAAAATTCTTTGGAAGGCGAAAAGGAATGGCATAGATCTACATTTTATTTATAATGTGGTTATGATGATGACTGTTACTATATCCTACTTTATATGAGCAATATAAATTATGGCTTTTCATTTCAAGTGCTTAGGGTTATGGCATCTGGTTTGATCCAGGAATAAAGAAAAAAAAATAGTATTCTTAATTGGTATCATCTCTGAAACAAAGAGTATATTTTCAAGAACAAAAAGTCACAGTGCAAGCAAACTAATAAAAATGTCTCAATAATTATCAAATTTATTTTAAGATAATTAATGTTTCCCACATGAAACAGGAGTGAGGGATGAGAATACTATTCTTATAAAAATACTCATAAATATATTACCATAATGATGTCATGAGGAAACTTGAATAAGTTGGTAAAAACACTGAGGGAAATACCTTAATTTTAGAAAAGAAAAAACTCTCTCTAATAAGAGCATTCTCTCATTTCTTAAAAAAGGGTTCTTGTGAGCTTAGGGCAAGCTGAAGAAATGCAAATTCAGATAGCTGATATTTTTACTGTATGAACTTATATTTTGCCTTCCATAGAGAACTTATGTAAAATCCTGTCTTAACTTCTTTCAGAAAAAGGGCGCAGAGTCTGCTGTTTTCATTAGATGGGTTGGGACACACCTATGTTTTCCTTATTAGAAAAAGGAAATTCAACTAACAGAATTCAAAACAGTCTATGTGGTCATGTCTATTGACTGGTAGAAAATTTTCTTTGAATCACTCTATGTTCTTTACCAAAAGATTGAGAATTACTTTTACTTCTTTCAAGAAAAAGTAGGATTTATATTATTATTATTTTATTTTATTTTATTTTATTTTTTTTGTGGCTGGTGAGTAACAAGGATCCAACCCTGCATCTTGGTTTTATCAACACCCAACTCTAACCAGCCAGCAGTGGAAAATATGAAGAAAAAAAAGATGCACACACATTTGTTTTCTTTTACTCATGATGATTATAGTCAGAGCTTT
>NW_007756156.1:3988-7219 GCF_000696425.1 Galeopterus variegatus | reverse complement strand
AAAACACTAGTTTCATACCCAGAAAATAACCTACTGCCAGAGTGATGATGACCAAGAGGCTAGAACAAGAGCTGTTGCCACAATTATTGAATGAAGGTTAGAAACAGCCCAGCAAATAAAACCTGTGAATACACCAGGAGGACCCTCTAGAGCTCACATCACAAAATCCTAGCATATAGTAATGTTTATGGGAGGCAAAGAAAAAGAAGATGTAGACAAACTGGAAAAATACAGGAAAACTGTACTGGTGCTATTACTGTAAACAGCAGAAGCAGCAGCAACTGCTACTGTCAAAATTCTATTGTATACAATCTTCTGAATACTTTTTCTTTATCCAAAATGATTTTGGCTTTAGTTTACAAACATCTTGATTCATTGCCATCAAGGTGATTTTAAGAAAGTAGAGAAAAGGGAGAAAAATGGAAACTAGAATATAAACAGATATTAAACATGTAGACTATTACTTGTAACTTACCCTATATCCTGTCTTCTGGTCCAGGAATGGCAAATAGGTTTTATCTTATGTACCAATTCCAACTGATTGATAGAGGCTGTGTTGAGAAGGACTGCTTGCACTAAATGGAAAGGAGAATAGAAAGGCCTACCCTAGATGAAGGACAGAGGAAATTAAGCAGCAGTAATATGTATCTGCCACCTGGGGTCTAGTCACATGGTTCTCAACCATAGGCAATTTTGTTCCCAAGGGTCACCTGGCAATGTCTGAAGACATTTTTAGTTGTGCCAACTGGATAAGGGGAGCAGGGGAGGAGGTAACTACTGGTAGAGGCCAGAAATGATGCTAAACAGCCTACAGTGTCCCCCTCCCCCAAATAAATAATTATCTGGGCCAGAATATTAATAATGCTGAGGGAGGACTGGCCAGCCACCAAATAAATAAATAAAAATAATGCAGAGGGTGGAGAACCATGGTCTAGTCAAATCTATCCTATAGTTAGTCCATGGATCCAGGTCTTCAGTCAAATGACATTAAATTTGTCTTCAGACAGTTTTCCTGAGCTACCTTTCCTAATGCCAGAGCAACTGTATGTTAGAACTAGGGAATCAGTTTGATTTATGTAGATCACACTGATCTGTCCCTAACTTTTACTGTGATCACGGACATAAATTATTTTATCCCTTAAAGCCTTGGTTTCTTCATCTATAAGAAAAAGGGGTTAGACTACATAATCTCTGTGTTCACAGACAAAAAACCAAAACTGCTAGGAAGCCGTTAAATAAGCTAAAGGAATAAAAGCCCTCATAGTAGTAATAAAGCCCTTGTTGATATCCTCTTAAACAAAAGACATTTTTCTTTAGCTTAAGACAAGTTGACCAATTTCAATCTCCACTAATGTGGAATTACTGGATGTACCTGAAATTTAAACTTAATTTTCATGTAATGCTTAAATATTTTCCTTCTTTAAGATGCTTCGTAAGATACTTCAGCATCTCTCAAGGTACTTCCACCTGCTTGTTCATCACCAGGACAAGATCTGATTTTGGCTTCTTCCAACTCTCCAACTACCTATATTCTGTCATCTCTTGTATCACTCGAGCTACTAGGACCAATTACATAGCTGCTTATAAATACATTTCTCCTTTTTAACTCTGCAAATCGCCTTCATGATCAATTAAACAATTCAAACATTTCAGGGCTTTCTCTGTGCCTATGGTCTTAACCTTGAGGGTGGGTACAGAGGCTGGAGCCAAGTGTTGGTATAAGAAAGACATGTAAAGACAGAAGTTCTAGCTACAAACATTCACAACATTCACAGGCTAATAAAGAGGATGAAACATGTGAAGCTACTGGAGAACAAGTTGCATTTACTAGGCAGTAGCAGAGAAATGTCATTATGACAGCAAGAAATGCCAGAAAAATGAAATGTCTGCTGTATACAGATGAAGGATGACCCATAAATTATGATTGAAAAAAAAAAAAGCATTAGGAAAAAATTCCATATGAATCAGATGCAAAAGGATTGCAGACATCTTGCCTATGGCTTCAAAAGGTGACTATCCTTTAAAGATATGTCAGACAGATATGCAAAATATGGCTGCAAAAACAAACTGGAAGAATCAATTAATGTTGTCTAAAAAAACAGTCAGATCTATACAAACAAGTTGCATTTACTAGGCAGTAGCAGAGAAATGTCATTATGACAGCAAGAAATGCCAGAAAAATGAAATGTCTGCTGTATACAGATGAAGGATGACCCATAAATTATGACTGAAAAAAAAAAAAAGCATTAGGAAAAAATTCCATATGAATCAGATGCAAAAGGATTGCAGACATCTTGCCTATGGCTTCAAAAGGTGACTATCTTTTAAAGATATGTCAGACAGATATGCAAAATATGGCTGCAAAAACAAACTGGAAGAATCAATTAATGTTCCTGAGAGTTAAATTACACAGAAACATTTGGAACTTAATGATTTAAAATCACATCTATCAAAATACAGATGCCATAAACCACTCTAAAAAGGGGACATTTATATAAGAACATAAGGGGCAGCAAACTTGACCATACAGATAGTCATCTACGTCTCCAACATGTGCACTGAGGAACTTTTTCTGAAACAGAGTGTGTATATTTACTTTTAGAGGTCAATTTCTAAGTATTAGGAATATGCCCTGAACCTAAACTCTTTAACCCTTATGGCACAAACATTTATATGTTTTTCTAACTCCTAATCAAATTATTTTCACCTGTGGTGCCTCTTGTGGTTGTAAAACTATTATGGGTTCATTACCTGCATGGAGTCTACAAATACTATAAAGCTAATATGTTCACCATGTAGATCCAATAGCAAATGCCTCTAGTTTCTGGCATTACCTGGGAAGGCAGCATTTTGGATAAGTAAATTTTCCCTACTACAAAATAATTATGTTTAAATGAGCACAATATTTAAATGAAGAGTAAATCTGAATGTCCTCCTATAGCATTTTCTCCGAAGAGGATAATCTTCTGAGACCTTTTCATAATGCTGCTCTTATTTAAAAACAGATTATAGCTCTCTATAGCCTATTTTTCCAACTCCAAACTCCCTGGCCTAGCACTCAAGGCATTCCATCAAGCTTCATCTTCCCTTCAATTGTATTAATTTTATCTGTCATTAGTACCTCCCTTCTGCCCAAATAGGCTCATTGATTTAGAACATCCACAAGTTCAACATTCTCAACTTTTAAATCAACAGAATCCTAATGTATTCTAATACACAGTACTCTGAAAA
>NW_007756156.1:2059-3010 GCF_000696425.1 Galeopterus variegatus | reverse complement strand
TCTAATACACAGTACTCTGAAAATTTAAATCAACAGAATCCTAATGTAGTCTAATACACAGTACTCTGAAAACAGATGCTGAGCAAGTCATACTATTATGCAATTCATTACCTTTCACTTGTTTTTGGCATGGTAGCAAATAGATAATGGACAGCAAATGAACAGATTTTAAACCAAAAGAATTCATCAAGGGTTATGTAGAAGTTTTCCACTATTTTATTCATAAGTTATTTAATCTTAAATAAAAGAATGTAAAAGTATAACTTTTCTTCTTAATCCAGAGAAAATTTAACAACACACTCAATGGAGTCCTTTGACAGAGAATCAAAATAAAATCCTGCCAATGTTTGCATCGAACATACCCTAGTGTACCAAATATTTAAGCATAAAGGACTCAGAAAAAGAGACGAGGAAAAAAAAAAGAGAGAAAAAGAAAACACAACTCATATCATACTTGGAATAGTATTTTTAGTAACATCTTTTGGATTCATTGAAAGGAGAGGACTCTTGCAGATATTAAGTATGGTATGTACTTAATAATACCAATGGTAAAAACATACCTAATTCTATTTTCCATATGTTCACTATCTGATTCTTCAGAGCTTCTATACTTATCTGGATCTGGAAGTGTGCTTGGATCAAATTCATCATCATCATCACTCCAATCCAGGAAGGCTTCCTCTTCATCTTTGGTCTAAGAAAACATAAGGAAAACTGTGGTTTAAGAACTCAGCTGATAAATAATGAGGTTTTATTTTTAGACCCAAATAGATATCCCTGTGATTGACATCCTCAAATTAGAAACCTTCTATTCTGGTGATGGCCTCTGTGTGACATTCAGAACCAAACCATTTGCAAAGAGAAAGAAAATCCATATCATTTCAAAAATGAAACAAAATAAAATATGATTCAGAAAGTAAATCACTATTAAGTTCCTTGAATCAATAAAGG
>NW_007756156.1:0-282 GCF_000696425.1 Galeopterus variegatus | reverse complement strand
AAAAAAATAGCTCTAATTTCCAAAACCAAGAACAATATTTTACATTTTTGTGTTTCTTTAACATCTGGCTTAAAAGATAATAGCTGAATTCTCAAAACTGCTTTGGTATTCAGTCTGTTGCAATATATTGTTCTGCTTTAAGAACATGAAGAAAGTCTGGCCTCTCACAGATAGGTAGTTGGGAAAGACAGGAGTAATTTTATAGCCTTTCCAGGTAACTGCAGTTATTCTTTATTGATACCGTGACAAACCTTGAGGAGTGGTAGTTTCTTAAAAAGTAGT
>NW_007756155.1:0-7219 GCF_000696425.1 Galeopterus variegatus | reverse complement strand
CTTTTCAAAACATGCTTAGGAAGTGAATTAACAGTTAAAGAATCAAAATATGCACATAATTTTAATCTCAATAACAGTATATACAAACAAATTTACTGAAATTTGGTCACCAGTTCCTGTCTGAAGCAGAAACAAAAAATCAGACATGAAAAAGGGAAGATTGCAACTGATACCATAGAAATAAAAAAAAAAATCATTAGAGGCTATTATGAACAACTACACACCAACAAATTGGAAAACCTAAAGGAAATGAATAAATCTGTGGACACAAACAACCTACCAAGACTGAACCCAAAAGAAAAAGAAAACCTGAACAGACCAGTAGCAAGGAATGAAATAGAATTGGTAATTAGTTGTCTTTCAATAAAGAAGAGCCCAGAACTAAATGGATTCACTGCTGAGTTTTACAAAACTTTTAAAGAAGAATTAATACCAAATTTTCTCAAAGTATTCCAAAAAGTCAAAGAGGGAATTCTTCTAAACTCAGTTTATGAAGCCAGCATCACCCTGAAACCAAAATCAGATAAGGATAGAAAAAAAAAGGAAAGAAAACTACAAACCAATATCTCTGATGAACATAGATGCAAAAATTCTCAACAAAATAAAAAATTGAATTTAACAGCATATCAAAATGATACAAGTGTGTCAAGAGTGTCTTATCCAAAGGATGTAAGGATGGTTTAATATATGCAAATCAATAAATGTGATATATTACATCAACAATATGGACAAAAACTATATAATCATCTCAATAAATACAGAAAATGCATTTGATAAAATTCAACATTGTGGAATATGCTAAAAAGCATATGTACTTCACAGGGCCTAGTTTTCCAAAGTCTTGCAGTTTCAAATATTGACCTTGTGGAGGACTGGAAATTTTCCTCAGGCTATAAGTCCCTGGTGTAAGATAAAGATTTGTGGTACAGCAAGGATGCTGGCTCAATGATGCACTTGTTACTGATTATTATGTAAAGATACTGAAAAATTTCTGTAAGAAGAAATTCTTGGTAAGATCAAGCTTTTGTTGATAGCCTTACTGGAGTGTCATCTAGCTTGTTTCACTGAAAATTATCAGCCTACATTGATCGACTATAACCCCACCTGTGTCTCTTACTGTAACTTCCTAGTCTGGAAAATAAATGCAAGAAGAGAACCCCAATTCAGGGTTAATTTCCCGAGGAAGGGTTGCCTCTTGCTTGAGCATTCCCAAGGGTAGTTAACCACATCGGGGTCTCTCACTGCTCAGAAGAGATGGGCTTTGAGTAATCCTTTGCATCTCCATCACCCAGGGGAAGTGGGGTGAAAAATCCATGGGGGGTGAAGCAACACAAAGCAATACATCTCTTCATGATAAAAACTCACAACACACTAGGTACAGAAGGAAAGTATCTCAACATAATAAGAACCATATATGACAAACCCACAGTGAACATCATCCTGGATAGGGAAAAGTTAAACACTTTTTTCTAAGAACAGGGACAAGACAAGGATGCTTCTTTCACTGCTCTTATTCAACATAGTACTGAAAGTTCTAACCAGAGCAATAGGCCAAAAGAAAGAAAATGAAGGGCAACATAATTGAAAAAGAGAAAGTCAAAGTCTCCTTGTTTGCAGATTACATGATTTTATATGCAGAAAAACCTAAGGACTCCACCAAAAACCTCTTAGATCTAATAAACAAATTCAGTAAACTTGAAGGATACAAAATCACCATATAAAAATCAATAGTGTTTCTATATATCTATGACAAACTAGCTGAAAAAGAAATCAAAAAAGCAATCCCCTTTACAATACCTACCAAAAATATACAATACTTAGGAATAAATTTAACCAAAGAAGTGAAAGATCTCTACAGTGAACAGTGCAAAACACTAATAAAAGAAATTAAAGAAGAGACAAAATATGAAAAGACATTCCATGTTCATGGATTGGAAGAGTTAGTATTGTCAAAATGACCATAGTACCAAAAGAGATTTACAGATTAAACATAATCCCTACCAAAATAACAATGAAGTTTTTCACAGAAATAGAAAAAAAAAATCCTAAAATTCATATGGAACCACAAAAGACCCTTGAATAGCTAAAGCAATCCTGAGCAAAAAGAACAAAGCTGGCGGCATTACACTACCTGACTTCAAAATATACTACAAATCTATAGTAGTCAAAACAGCATGGTAGGCATAAAAACAGACACACAGAACAATGGAACGGAATAGAGAACTGATTTTTGACAAAGGCATCAAGAGCGCTCACGAGGGAAAGGACAATCTCTTCAATAAATGGTGTTAGGAAAACTGGATATCTACATGCAGAAGAAACAAACTAGATTCCTATCTCTCACCATATACCAGAATCAACTCAAAATGAATTAAAAACTTCAT
Organism: Galeopterus variegatus; assembly: GCF_000696425.1. Lineage (NCBI taxonomy): Eukaryota > Metazoa > Chordata > Mammalia > Dermoptera > Cynocephalidae > Galeopterus > Galeopterus variegatus. The sequence continues at coordinate 4,835 of NW_007756155.1, read as the reverse complement.
ATAAGACCTGAAACTATAAAACTGCTAGAAGAAAATATAGGGAAAACACTCCAAGACATTGATCTTGGCAAAATTTTTATGGAGAAGGTTTCTAAAACACAGGCAACAAAAGCAAAAACAGACAAATGGGATTACATCAAACCAAAGAGCTTCTGCACAGCAAAGGAAGCAGTCAACAGAATGAAGAGGTGACCAGCCAAATGGGCGAAGATATTCATAAACTATTTATTTGACAAGAGATTAATATCCATAATACACAAAGAATTCAAACAACTCAATAGCAAAAATAATAATAATAATAATAATCCAATTTTTAAAATGAGCAAGTTATATTAATAGATGTTTCTCAAAAGGAGATATGAATGACAAACAAGTATATAGAAAATATGCTCAACATAACTAATCATCAGGAAAATGCAAATGAAAACTGCAATGAGATATCATCTCACCCCAATTAGAAGGACTATTATAAGAAAGGCAAAAAATAACATGCTGGTGATGCAGAGAAAAGAGAACTATTATATATTGTTGGTGGGAACATAAATTACTGTGGCCATAATGGAAAACAGTATGGAGATTTCTCCAAAAACTAAAACTAGAACTACCATATAATCTAGCAATCCCACTGCTGGATATTTATCCAAAGGAGAAAAAACAGCATATCAAAGAGATACCTGCACTCCCAAACAAAAGCAAAAACAGACAAATGGGATTACATCAAACCAAAGAGCTTCTGCACAGCAAAGGAAGCAGTCAACAGAATGAAGAGGTGACCAGCCAAATGGGCGAAGATATTCATAAACTATTTATTTGACAAGAGATTAATATCCATAATACACAAAGAATTCAAACAACTCAATAGCAAAAATAATAATAATAATAATAATCCAATTTTTAAAATGAGCAAGTTATATTAATAGATGTTTCTCAAAAGGAGATATGAATGACAAACAAGTATATAGAAAATATGCTCAACATAACTAATCATCAGGAAAATGCAAATGAAAACTGCAATGAGATATCATCTCACCCCAATTAGAAGGACTATTATAAGAAAGGCAAAAAATAACATGCTGGTGATGCAGAGAAAAGAGAACTATTATATATTGTTGGTGGGAACATAAATTACTGTGGCCATAATGGAAAACAGTATGGAGATTTCTCCAAAAACTAAAACTAGAACTACCATATAATCTAGCAATCCCACTGCTGGATATTTATCCAAAGGAGAAAAAACAGCATATCAAAGAGATACCTGCACTCCCGTGTTTATTGCAGCATTATTTGCAATAACCAAGATATGGAATCAACCTAGGTGTTCATACACAGATGGAGGAAAAAGAAAATGTGATCTATATACACAAGGCCATAAAAATGAATGAAATTCTGTCACTTGCAGCAACATGGATGAGCCTCAAAGACATTATTTTAAGTGAAATAAGTCAGGCACATAAAGATAAATACTACATCTTCTCACTTATATGTGGGAGCTAAAAAAATAAGTTGAACTTTTAGAAGTAAAGAGTAGAACTGTGGTCAGTAGTGAATGGGAGGAGGAGGCGGATGGGAGAGTGGGAGAGGTTGGTTAACAGATACAAATCAAAGCTAGATAAGAAAAATAAGTTCTATTATTCTATAGTAGAGCTAGGCATATATAATTAACAATAATTTATTGTATATTCTCAAATGGTTAGAAGAGAGGAGATTAAATGCTCCCATTACAATGAAATAATAAATTTTTGAGATGATGAATATGCTAATTGCTCTAATTTGGTCATCATACACTGTACACATGTATCCAAATAGAAATTTATACCACATAAATGCATACAACCAGTGTATGTCAATTAAAACTAACTTTTTTAATATTACTTTATCAATAAATTTGCACATTGAGCACATATGTTGAGCTTGGATTAGAGGATGTTATGGGTAGCTAAAATAGTTTAAAACTGCAGCACTGTAAAATAATGCTGGGAATGATGTGCTACCATTACATAGTATTGGAATGCAGTACTAGGAATTCACTGTAAGATGACATAGCTAAAGCATTTCAACATATTAGATTATTATATTAACAATTGGGATTAATATAAAATGCTAAAACTTCTCAGTACTCTGCAAATTCTATGTACCAGTAAATTGTCCTTTTATTATTTCAAAAACCAATCTTCTAGGAATGTGAGAGTAGCATTGAAACATCCCCAATTCATCCAGACACACATCTCTCTCAGTTTCTCTCACTTCCTTTTTTGTCTCTCTCTCTTTGTGCATACACACACACAAACACAAACACATGCATTCATATATATGAAATCAAGTAACACACACACACAGATGCTTGCACTATAAAACCCTATAGATTACGTAAGAAAAAAATTAATTCAGTAATGTTGCAGGATAAAAATTCAACACACAAAAATCAGATGCATTTCCATACACTAATAATAAACTATCTGAAAGGAAATTGGAAAAACGATCTTGTTTATAGCACTAAAGGAATAAAATACTATTTTTAATTGAAATGTAATTGATTGTACATATTTGTGTGGCACAGAGTTGAATGTCAATACCTGTGTGCAACATATGATGCTCAAATCAGGGTAATTACTATATTCAACCTTGCACATTGTAATCATTTTTCGTGACCCTTTGTGAATTTCTCACTAACCCCTCTCCCCCTCCCACTTTCCCACCTCTGTTGGCCTCAGTTCTGTTCTCTCCTTTTGAAAGTTCCACAAAGTATTGTGGTTGTTGTATCTTTCTTTCTTTCTTTTTTAATTTCATTCATTCTTTTTTTATGGCTGAGCAGTATTTGATAGTTTATATATAGCACATTTTCATTATCCAGTCATCCATCAATGGACATTTAGGTTTGTTCCAACTCTTGGCTACTGTAAATAGAACTGTGATAAACATGAAATACTTAAGAATAAACTTAACTAGAGAGATAAAAGACTTATATACTAAACACTACAAAGAATTAATGAAAGAAATTAAACAAGATGCAAACAAAGGAAAGGCATCTTGTGTTTATGGATTAGAAGACAATATTGTTAAAATATTCATACTACATATTCAATGCAATCCCTATAAAAATCCCAATGTGTTTTTTTACAGTAATAAAAAATTCTAAAATTTATATGGAACCCCAAAAGACCACAAGTAGCCAAATAAATTGATGGAGTTTGGATGTATTGTCCTGCCAGAACTCATGTGGAAATCTGATCCCCAATGTGGCAGTGTTGGAAACTGACTGAGTCATGGGGGCAGATCCCTCGTGACTGGATTAATGCTCTCCCTGGGGGGGGATGGGGGTCCTGAGAGAGATCTCACTCTATTAGTTCCTGCAACAGCTGGTTGCTTAAAAGACCCTGGCACCTCCTCTCTCTCTGCTCTCTCTTGCTTCCTCTCACCATGTGATCTGCTTGTACCTGCCGGCTGCCTGGCACTTTCCACCATGAGTAGAAGCAGCCTGAGGCCTGTGCCAGATGCAGCTGTCCCAGAATCATAAGTCAAATAAACCTCTGTTCTTTATTAATTACTCAGTCTCAAGTGTTTTGCTATATATAAGCAACAGAAACAGACTAATACATAAATCTTAAGAAAGAAGATCAAAGCTGGAGTCATCACATTTCCTGATTTCAAAATATATTACAAAACAGAATGGTATTTCTATAAAAATAGATATATAGACCAATGGAACAGAATAGAGATAGCAGAAATAAACCTGTGCATATACAGCCAACTGATTGCTTACAAGGGTGGCAAGAATACACAGTGGAGAAAGGATAGTCCCTTTAATAAAAGGTGTGGGGAAAACTGAATATCCACATCCAAAAGAATGAAATTGGACCCTTATCTGACACCATACACAAAACTAACTTAAAATGGATTAAGACTTAAGCATAAAATCTGAAACTGTAAAACTACCAGAAGAAAACACACACACATATATACACCACACAGGATAGCAAGTGTTAGTGAGCATGTGGAGAAAAAGGGAACCCTTGAACACCATTGGCTGAAATGTAAAATGGCTCATCCACTATGAAATAGCAGAGTAATAGTTCCTCAAGAAATTAAAAGTAAAACTACCATATGATCAGGCAATTTCACTTTGGGGTATATATTGAAATCAGCATCTTGAAGAGATATGTTCACTCCCAGGTTTATTACAGCATTATTCAAGATAGCCAAGGTATAGAAACAACCCAAATGTCTATGGATAGATAAGTGGACAAAGAAAATGTGGTATATGCATACAATGGAATATTAGTCTTAAAAAAAGAAATTCGACCATTTATGATAACAGGGATGGATCTGGAAGACATTACGCTAACTGAAATGTAGGTCACAGAGGGACATATACTGCTTGATTTCCCTTATATGTGACATCTAAAATAGCTAATTATATAGTAGTAGACAATAAAATGGTGATTACCAGGGGATGGAGGTAAGCAGGTACTGAGAATTGTTCATGGGGTATAAAGCCACAGGTATACAAGATGAGTAACTTTCAGACATCTGCTGTATAACACAGTGCCTATAATTAACAATACACTATTGTCCACTTAAAATTTTAAGAGGATAAATCTCATGTTAAATGTGTTCACCACAGGAAAAAAAGAGAGAAACTTTAAAAGGTAATTGATCATAAATCAACTTTGATTGTGGTGATGGTTACACAAGTGTATACGTATGTCTAAACTCACAAAATTGCATACTTTTAACTATGTAGAATTTTTTATGCCAAGTGTACCTTGATAAAGCTGGAGACAAAAATGAGATGAGTTAGATGAGGAAAGATTATGTATTAGAGGTAATAAAAAGTC
>NW_007756154.1:5879-7219 GCF_000696425.1 Galeopterus variegatus | reverse complement strand
ATATATATATCGACTGAGCTAGCCGCTGTTTCATCCACTCAGTAAGAGGCCTCATGCCCTCATGTAGCTTATGGATTCACTGGATACTAGGAAGCAGCTTAGGCTTTTATTTGTGTAGCTACATATAAACACTGATACATTTTGCTCTTTGTTTCCACTTACACTTATTCAAATCTTTGTTTTATTCATAGACTTTAATTAAATAATTTTTTAAAAAATGAATCCTTTTTCTGGCCATATTCCTGCAATGTACCTATCACCTCTTACATATGTGACATATGCCCCAGGAGGTGAAACCTCAGTGTAATGGCTTCTTTTGAAATGAAGTCAAGCTTTCCAAGAGCTGGAAGAGAACATTTCACACTAGTACATGCTTTTTTTACCTGTTTTTGTCAAAATAATTACTTGTAAAATGTTTTAGTCCTTTATTTTATTGTAATTATGTTGTTTATTGCTCTTAATATAAAAAAAAAAAAAAACCTTCACCAAAAACCTCTCAAGATTAATTGGTAAAAATTGCTACTTTAAAATGAAAATTCCCTTTTTTATTAAGTAAAATGAGAGTTATTTAACCATTTTATTTCATTTCTAGGTTTGCTTGTTTTGCTTTTGTTTGGCTGCTGGGGAGCTCGGCAGCACTTGTTTTTACCTAGAGTGTGAGACAGGAGGGAGAATATTTATTGTTTGAACCTGTTGACTCTTTTTGATCCCTTTTTATACATGAAAGCACTCAAATTCCATTCCCAATAATGTCGACATTTTTTAATAATAAGTACTTCTTAGTAAAATATGGCGACTTCTTTTTTCCCTTTCCAGTCTTTCATATCATTAACATGACAGATTTCTTGTCTGGTGCCAGATCCTTTATGACCTCCATTACCACAGTTATTTTTATGTAATTCAAAGCAGTATATATTAGTTCTCCCCTAAATAAAGAAATATTTTAATTCTATTACATAATGATATCATAGAACATGAAGGTTTCTTTTGGCTCATAAATAAGCATTTGAGTATCATTTTCCAAAGTATTTAATACATTATGCTACCTAAAGATATCTAGTAGGAGCTTCATGACAGCAGTTCACCCTAAGAATGGAACTTCATGGAAGAATACACTATAAATGCTGAACTAAAGTTTAACTCAATAGTTCCAGAACTACAAAAGGTAAACAAAGGTGACTGCTAAATTTAAACAAACTCCATGAGCATTTTACTGTTACTGTTTTCACTGTTTTTCAGTCTGTGAAGTCTTAGCCCAGCGTAATGATAAATCTTTTCCAAGCATTATTGAGATTTGGTTTGCTTGAGGAAGTGATTATTTCTAATTAAAGACGAAGGAT
>NW_007756154.1:964-1480 GCF_000696425.1 Galeopterus variegatus | reverse complement strand
GAAAATAAAATTTAGAAGCTGTTTTTATCCTTAATCTTATAATCAAATAAGATATCTGAAAAATATAAATATTAAATCAGTTGTCTTTATTATGTAAAAATATTTGGGAAGAGCATATTTGAGCAAGTGATGAATAAATTAGAAAATATGCAGGCAGATTAGAAAATGGATAATATCAGTCATGAAATTAATTTTTTAATTTATTTTTGAAAGTTTTAATCTTTATTGAAAAATTTTAGAATTTTTTCTTCAGCCAGGTGGCAGAGATCATTCATTTAATTTGAAAATTATCTTTATTTTTAAGATCCCTTTTTTGATCCAGCAAGTGGCCAAGTTCCTTTGCCTCCTGCTAGGAGATTACCAGGTGAAAACGTCAAATCCAACAGAACATCACAGGACTATGATCAGCTTCCTTCATCTTCAGGTTAGTTGGCTAATAACAGTAATAATAATAATACATTATGTCTGTATAGTGCTTATTGCTTTTCACAGCACCTTTTTATTCACTATATAATT
>NW_007756154.1:0-626 GCF_000696425.1 Galeopterus variegatus | reverse complement strand
CACGAAAAAAGGAAAAAAAAAAAAAAACAGAGGAGCCTGAGGTGGAAGTGAGAGTTAGATAAGATTATTAGCGAACCAAAGATTTCAGAGTTAATGTTCATCTGCTCAAAAAAGAAACCAACACTCAGGATTTAAACCCATATACTGCTAATTTTAAGCCAGTTGGGTTTATGGTTCTAATGATTTAATATAGCAACATTGGCAAAATCTCTTTTTCTCTGTTTAATTTCAGTTAGCAAATATCATTAGAAGTAGTAAAATAATTTTTAATTTATCTACAATTTATATTTTTCACTATTTCAGATGCCCCCTCCCTGCCAACATGGTAAAAAAAAAATTACATTTTCCTGTATATTCAAACCTTAATGTTAGTAATGGCACAGTTTTTAACAATTGAATTTATATTTAGTGAACCAGCTAATAATGATTTGTAGCATAGCATAGCCAACGTAGTACTATTAATATAAGCACCTTATTTGTACAGAAGATTTTACATACATGAATTTCTTTAATTCTCACAAATCCCAAATTTCAGTTCTGTTTTACAGATTTTGTCTGCCTAATGCTTAGAGAGATTAAGTGATTTGATGGTAATCTTATAAGTAAAATCTAAACCTTTTTTTTTT
>NW_007756153.1:0-7219 GCF_000696425.1 Galeopterus variegatus | reverse complement strand
TCCAGATGGGAGCCCAGGAGCTCAGACCCCTTGTGGGGACAGCTCCGTGTACCCCTCCCTCCTGAGCTTGGACACTCTGTCACCTCCCTCCCCTCCTGCTCCTACTCCTGGGCACAGCACAGCCAGGACCAGGGGTGGCTCAGGCCGGGGACGCTCCTCGTCCTCAGGTCCCAGGAGGGTGGACGTCCCCGAGGTTGCACTCTCCTGGCCGGGCTGCTGTGCTGCTGGGCTGTGCCAGACCCACCCGGCCCCACCCAGCTGACCCTCCCCCGTGTGTCCCCCTTGCAGAGGGCGAGGTGAGCGCCGAGGAGGAAGGCTTCGAGAACCTGTGGGCCACCACCTCCACCTTCATCGTGCTCTTCCTCCTGAGCCTCTTCTACAGCACCACGGTCACCTTGTTCAAGGTAGTATGCACAGGAGGGGCCGAGAGGGTGCGGTGGAGCCTCCTGGGTCCCCCCACTGCTCCTGCCTCGTGCACAATGCTGGAAGCCCTTCACGCTGTCCCTGTGTCCTGCAGGTGAAGTGACCTCAACGGAACAAGCTTGGAGACCAAAAAGACGGAACCAAAGGGGCAACACCTTCGGGCCTGGCCCTAATTATGCCCTGATGCTGCTTTGCTGTGAACATGCTTGTTGCCCCAAAATAAACATGTTTTATCTTATTGAACTGCTGTCTGGTGAAGGTTTTTGTTTCTCTCACGCCCTTCCTGCTGCATCAGCACGTTCAGGAGCCCGCCTGGGCGTGGACCTGCGGGCCATGCTCGGGAATGGGCAGTGGGAGCAGAAGCGGGGCCCACACGCCACCCGGGGCTCAGCGCTTGCGGCCAGATGGGGAGAATCCAGACCTGGTCACCCAGCCATGATCTGAATCAGGACACTGGAGCTCGGGCCTCTGGGCTGGTGTGTGCTCCTCACAGTCCTCTGTCCGTGGCTGTCTGTCACCCCTCTGTCACCATTCCCAGCACACGCCAGGCCTCAATCTCGCCCCAAACCTCCGTGCTGTGTGGGACGTGTGTGTGGATTCAGGAGGAGCAGCAGAGCCCCAGGAGGCGCGCCTGTCAGCACCTCGTGACCCCGCTCTGCAGGAGCACAGGCCGGCAGCTGCCCCAGCAGACGTGGACGGAGCACGGAAGTGGGTGGGAAGGATTTGAGGGAACGGGAGTCTTGCTGCGATAACAAAGTACCACAGACGGACAGCTTGAAGAGCAGACATTTATTTCTCACAGTTCCGGAGGCTGGAAGTCTGAGAGGAAGGCCTGGCAGAGTCGGTGTCTGGTGGGGCCTGTTCCTGGCTGGTAGATGGTGGAAGGGCCGAGGGCCCCGAGGGCCTCATGTACAAGGGCACAAATCCCATTCACGGGGCCCCACCCTCATGACCTGATCACCTCCCAAAGGCCCCACCACCTTGGGGGTGAGGGTTTCAATTTTCAGAGGACATAAGCATGGAGTCTGTGGCACCTGCAAGGAGAACACGTGCCGGGAAAGTCTCCGTTGTCTCAGTGCTGCAGAGCATCCATGGCCAGCAGAGGAGCAGTGCTGGGAAATGAGATCCCCAGAGATGGAAGCCGGGTCTCAGGGCTGGGTTCTTGCTCAGAAAATGGAGCACTGCCCAGATGACATTCACATGTCGGGGCACATTGATATGGTGGATGGACTGGGGGGACCCACAGCCATGGACAAGTATGGGCCAGCTGTGGCAGGAGGGCCTGGGTGGAGGTGGTTTGGGGGAGAGGAGAGAAGGGGAGAGGGACAGGTGGCTCCCAGGACCCAGGGAGGTTTCCTGGCAGAAGTGAAGGACGGAATCTTAGGGAGGTGGGTCTTGGTCCCGAGGTCCCAGGAGGAGGCGGTTTCAGAGCTGAAGGGCAGCCTGGAGCTCACGTGGGGCCAGCAGTCATGGCCATCTCTGGGATCTCTGGGTGCGAATGATGTTGACAACAGCCACAGACCCCTGTGTCCCTGCTGGATACAGAGCTGCCCAGAGCTTCAGCCCCAGCCTGGCCCTGAAGGGGTGACTGTCACACAGAGAGCAGGATGCACACTCAGGGCTCCATTGGAGTCCACCCCTCCAGTCCATGCTCTTGCGTCCAGCTCTGGCTCCATGGTGGTAAATGGAGCTCATCGTGGGCTACACCTGGAGACTGGTGAGGATGGGCTGAGGGCCCCTCAGAGCTCAGAGCCCACCCAGCAGGGCTGAGGAGACTGTGGTGGGTGGATAGGAGGCCTAAAACAGGCCATGGGCTGAGCTGATGGATGAGGACAGCATCTGTATGAGTTAACTAAAGCTGCTGTAAAAAAGCACCAGGGACTGAGGGCCTCGAATGACAGACTTCTGCCCTCTGCCCACTCTGGAGGCCAGATTCGAAACCAAGGTGATGGCAGGGCTGGTTCCTTGTCCGCCAGCAGGGACAGGCTGTTCCATGCTCTCTGCTGTCTTCTGGTGTGCTGGTCATCTCTGGTGTTGCTTGACCTGTAGAAACATCACCCTGATCTCTGATTTCACCTTCACATGGCGTTCTCCCCATGTGTGTGTCGGGGTCCAAAATTTAGTCAGTGTCCCTTTTATAGGGACATTAGTCTTCTTGTACTAGATTCCCACCTTTTCCCAAAGAAGTTCACATTCCGAGGTATAGGAAGGTGAGAACTTCACCATATGAATTTGTACAGGACACAATTCGACCATCACAATACCCATCCCTGGTGCCTCTCCAGCAGTGCTGAGGAGGAGGACCTGGTAAGGCTGACATTAGAGACCCTCAGAGAGGAGCAATCATGGCCCAGAGAACCTTAAGAGGTGGCTGCGGGATATCAGGACGACTCTGCTCAGGTGGGAGCTCCTGGGCTGGGCCATGATGCTGCCTATGACATGATTTTCCTGCCTAGAAAATCCAAGGAAAAAGATGTAAATGTGGGTGGGTGGAGGCCCACCAAGTGTTTAGGAGAACAGAGAGGCCACAAGGGGACCAGTGGAGAGGGGGACTAGGCCATGCCACAGCAGAGGACTCGTGCAGGCTGAATAAAGGGGGCACCTGGCCCCATCTAGGCAGTGACTATTGGTGACGTGGGTGGGGAGTTCCTGGTGTAGGCAGGGGGGCCAAGAGGAAAGACCCCACTAGAGTGAGGTGGAACAGGGCTACGGGGTCCCAGCAGGGACCCTGCATCACTCCACTGCACTCAGCACCCAGGCCCAGGAACACGAGCCTGAGCACCAGGCATAGTGTGGATCCAGGGCTCTGGGACCTCCCACCACATGCCCTGGTGTCCATGACTGACAGCTCTATAAGCTGTAGGGTGACCACGAGCGATTCGCACTCACGGGGCCAGAGGAGCCATCACTTGGGCACGGGCCCCTCAGCCCAGCCCCACTTGCCTGGACCCCCGCCTCTTTCTCCCCTCCACACAGACACCCTCCCCCTGGCCTCTCCCCTCACTTTCTGGTCCCTCTGCTCCTGTCACCAGTGGCCCTCAGGAGCCACCAGCCTCAGACCCCCGCTGAGTCTGTCTTGCAGAGACCCGAGCTCTGGAGGTGTTTGTGCTCATCTCAGCGTGAGGATCCCTGAAGGAAAACAGCCCCGTCTTCCTGGCCTGCTTGGTGACCGGGTACAACCCAGAGCCGGTGGAGGTCACCTGGCAGTCGGGGGCACAGAACCAGATCCAAACAACCTTCCCTGCCAAGAATGCAGAGCACGGCTACACCTGAGCAGCCAGCTCCCCTTCCTGCCTCCCAGTGGGACCACAGCCCCCACAAATGCAGGGTCCGTCACAATGCCAGCAGCCAGACCTTGGAGAGGACCATCCACTGGCCAAGCAGGTGTCCCAAGACCACTGAGAAGAGCCTCCAGGACCCCCCATCTTCCATGCAGGGGCTGACCCCAAGGCTACAAGCAGGGGCTGTAACAAGGGTCTGTAACAAAGATCCGTTTGCCATAGAGCATGGCTCCTCCCCCTCCTGGATCCTCTCTTTGAGGATGAGGACCTCCCCTCTGGCCCCTCCCCCTCTGACCCCTCCATTGGGGCCCCTTCCCCTCTGGCCCCTCCTCCTCTTGGCCCTCCCCGTCTGCTCACCACCCTCAGCTCCCCCATGGGTACAACATTGATGTCCGTGTCCTTTGGACCCTTCCCCAATGTGCATGTGGCCAGCTGGCTCAGCAAAGGCAGTGGTTGTGCTGAGCCCCATATCGTAGCCCCTCCCCCATGCCATGCCCCTCCCTTCTGCAGTGTGGCTGTCACATTCAGCACCTCAATGTCCATGTGGCAGCCCTGGGAACCTCACTCCACTCTGCTGTCTCACCCTCCCCTGCCCACTGCTCCTTCAATTTCAGAATCAACGGCTCCTCCGACCCCCCCAGTGCCCACTGAGCCACCCTAACCAGAGGAGAGACCCACCAAGGCCACCGTAGGCACCACAACCACCAGGAACACAGGAGAGAAGCTCCATCCCAGCCCTTCCTTCCACCACCCTCTGGCCCCTCCCTCACGCTGCCTCCTACAGGCAGCCCTCCAGGATTCCTCATCCGAGTCTCCACGTCACACCCTGCATAAGGAAGGGGGCACTGAACTGACTTCTCACCAGCTCCTGCTATGAGCCAGGCCCTGTCAGCAGATGCCCCCACTCAGCCCTTGTGAAGTGTCAGCCCTTCATAAGTGAGAGACCTGCCCAGGTCCCTCCACAGAATCACAGTCAGCCCAACCAGGACTACTCTGGCCCATGGGACCAAGGCTCTCCTTCTCTGGGCCGAGGCATGAGCTTGTCCTGACCCCATCCTGGAGCCTCACGTGGAGGCACATTCCAAAGCAGTTACAAGTGAAGACATCGGCTCAGTGAACCTAAGGAAACACAAGGTGGAGTTTGAAGGGACAGGGAGCCATGGCCACCAAACCAGCGATCACAGGAGCAGGAGTTCTTCATAAGCCTGCTTCCACCCTCATCTCCACCTGCACCCGGCTTGTTTTTCTCCAGATGGTGGGTCCTAGTTGGGTGCCCCCAGGTCCCACCCTGTGCCATCTTCCACCTTGGGAAGAGTGCCTTCACCATGAGCTTTATTTGAAGAAATGCAAAGTCACAGCTGTGATGGGTCCAGGTGGCCTGTGCAGCCAGGGGATGGGTTCCATGTGTGGGAGAAGCAGGTCCAGCACCTGGCCTCCTGAGCAGGCCACCGAGCTGTTCACAGAAGCAGCTGGTGGGGTGAGCTGGACAGGCAGGAAGAGTGACCGCTCCCTCTCAGACCCTCTGGGGTGGTCAACCTCAGACAAGGGGCCGTGACCTGCAGTGGCACATCGACAGCTTCCCCTGCCTGTCCAGAAACACAATGCTCCTCTTCTCCCAACACTTCCAGCCCTGGACTTGGGGCAGCTGAGCAGATGCAGGAGAGACAGAGAAATCAAGAGAGCAGTCAGCTCCTCAGATGAGAACAGGGAATACAACTGGTACCTGAGCCAGGTGTGCGAACTGGTCACTCTTCGTCCTCGTGGTGGACAGTGCAGACACGGCAGCAAGAGGAGCTGAGCGTGTGGGTGATTGACCCTGGAGTAAATTTGCTCACCCAGGAGTCTTGTCCACTGGTAGAGGGGCCCTCGCCTAAAATATCTTTACAGTCTTAGAGGAATGGAGGATGGTGAGAAGGGGGAGGAAGAAGAGGATGAGTTTAGTGCAATCTCTATCAAAAGTCCAATCAATAACAGTTTCCACAGAAATAGGAAAAGCAACCCGAAATGTGTGTGGAACCACAAAAGACCCCGAGCAGCCAAAGCAATCTTGAGCAAAATCAGCATAGAAGGAGGGGTCGCAGTACCTGACTCCAAACGTGTTATAAAGCATTTGTGATCAAAACAGCACAAAAAGAGAACAGAGATCCACAGAGCAGAAGAGAACCCAGAGGGAAACCCACACACTCACAGCCAATAGATTTTCAACAGCGCTGCCAAGAACGCACAACAGGAGAAGCACAGTCTGTTCCATAAATGGTGATGGAAACTGGACATTCCATGCAGAAGAATGAATTAGACCCTTACCTCACACCATACACAAAACCAACACAAGATGGAATTTAAAGACTTTAGCAAAACACCCAAAACTGTGAAATGATTATAAAAAAATCATAAGGGAGAAGTTCCACGACATTCCTCTTGGCAATGATTTTTTTAGGTAGAACTACAAAAGTTCAGGAAACAAAAACAAATATAGACAAATTGAATTTCATGAAACTTAAAAGCTTCTGCACAACAAAGGAAACAATCAACAGAGTGAAGAGACAACCTGCAGAATGCGAGAAAATATTTGCAAACTATTCATCTGACAAGCAGTTAATATCCAAAATACATAAGGGGCCTTCAAAAATATGTAGAAAATATGTATTATGAAAAACTATTCATGGACTGCAAAATATTTTCTTATCAAAATGAGCTTATATTAGCTTGTTATAACATATCTGAACAGGATCGAGTTTGAGGTACTGAAAAGGATAAGACATCAGTTTGAAAAGAGCTCCTATCACAGCAACATGAACTCTGCTATAATTGAAGCAAGAACAAACATCACATTTATGGTGAAGCGTGGGTGGAAGAATGGTGAAATCATCAGTGTTTATGAAATGTTTATGAAGACAATGCCCCAAAGAAATCAGCAGTTTACAAATGGGTACCTCATTTTAAGAAGGGACAAGATGATGTTGAAGATAAAGCCCACAGCAGGGAGACCGTCCACCTCAATTTGTGAGGAAAAAATTGATCATGTTCATGCCCTAATCACACAGGACCAGTGATTAACAGCAGAAATAGCCAACACCGTAGACATCTCAGTTAATTACATTTGAGCAAACTTTCTGCTCAATGGGTTCCAAAACTGTTGTGCCCAGATCAGCTGCAGACAAGAGCAGAGCTTTCCATGGAAATTTCAAACAAGTGGGATTGAGATCCTGAAGCATTTCTTCAAAGAATTGTAGCAGGAGATGAAACATGGCTTTACCAGTACCATCCTGAAGACAAAACAGAATCAAAGCCATGGCCACCAAGAGTTGGAAGTGGCCAGTCAAAGAAAGAGTGACCAGTCAAGAGCAAAGGTTATGGCAACAGATTTTTGGATGCTCAGGCTTTCAGATTTTGCTTAAGACTTTCTGGAGGGCCAAAGAACAATCACCTCTGCTTATGATGAGAGAGTTTGGAGAAAGCTGTTGGTTCCTCGCCACCGGGGACCAACAACACAGGGCGGGAAGGGACCCCGGACC
>NW_007756152.1:4332-7620 GCF_000696425.1 Galeopterus variegatus | reverse complement strand
CTTTGATCCTTCCTTGGGACTTCAGACATATGTATAACTGCCTCCTGACTGTCCACTTATCTGGACTTCCAGATATTACCTCTTCTTCTCCTGCACCATCTCTACTCCATCATCACACATATGTATTCAAAGCACTGTTCATAAGACCACTCAGAACTCAACAATCCCATTAGGAAATAAGCAAACTACATGAACAGATATTTCATTGAAGAGAATATACAAATGGCAAGTAAACACATGAAAAGATGCTCAACATCAATAGTCATTACAGAAATGAAAATTAAAACTATAATGAGATATCACCACACCTATCAGAATGGCTAAAATAAAGAATAGTGACAACACCAAATGCTAGCAGAGATATAGAGAAACAAGATCACTCATACATTGCTGATAAGANACAACACCAAATGCTAGCAGAGATATAGAGAAACAAGATCACTCATACATTGCTGATAAGAGTGTAAAATGTCACAGCCCTGGTGGAAAACAGTTTGGCAGCTTCTTATTAAACTAAACATGCAATCGCCATACAATCTAGCAACTATAGTCTCGGGCATTTATTCCAGAGAAATGGAAGTATATCCGCACAAAATTTGTACACAAATGTACACAGCAACATTATTTATAACAGCCCAAAACTGGAATGAGCACCAAAGTCTTTCGACAGTTAAATAGTTAAACTGTGGCACATACGTACGATGTAATAATACTCAGCAATAAAAAATGAACAACCTACTGATACATGCAACAACTTGGGTGAATTCCAGAAAATTATGCTGAGCCAAAAAAGCCAATTCCAAGGTATGATTACATTTATACACCATTTTTGAAATGATAAAATTTTAGAAATGTAGGACAGATTAGTGGTTGTCAGGAAATAGGGATAGAGTAGAGATGGGGAAAAGGAAGGGAGGTTGGTGTGGTTATAAAAGGGCAACTGAGGGATCCTCCTAGTTTTGGAACAATTCAGTGTCTTAATTGAGGAAGTGGATACATAAACCCACACAGGTGATAAATGTGTAATGAACTTAATACAGACAGAAATGATTACAAGTAGCTCTGAGGAAATCTGAACAAGGTTTATGGTTTATCTCAATTTCAATATCCTGGTTGTGATATTATAATATAGTTTTTAAAATATTACCAGCGTGGAAAATGGGCAAAGTGTACAAGGACTCCCTCTATTTTATATTTTACAACTGCATGTGAATGTATAATCATCTCAATAATTGTGTCAATTAAACAAACAATAATAAAAAGCTCTCCATTACTATTGCCCCAAAATGGCTCTTCCCCTTTCCCTGTATTTCTCTACAAATTGAATAGAATTATTCCCAATTATCTGAGCAAAAATGTGGGAATCATTTCACATTCCTCTTTCCTCTATAGTGATAGTCCAGCCACACTCTGGTATTCTCTTCAGAACATACTTTCTCAATGACATAATATGGATATGCTGAAAATGTTCCAAATCTTCTAAGTTTTGGTTCTTTTTCCTTAACAATTTGTTTTCCAATTGATCTCTCTCCCCTGACATTTTACAATAAGAAGTCAGGAGAAACCAAGCTGTACTTCAACACTGCTTAGAAAGATTCTCAGCTAAATATCCAATTTATTACTCACAAGTTCTACCTTCCACAAAACACTAGAACACAATTCAGCCATGTACTTTGCCACTTTATAACAAGGATTGCCTTTCCTCCAGTTTTCAATAGCATGTTCCTCATATTCATCTGAAACTTCATCAAAATCACCCATATTTTTTTTTTCCTTTTTTTTTTTTGTCGTGTCCGGCAACGCACCGCAACCCTCAGTGTCGTGCCCATACCGGACCGGGACCGGCAACGGTGATCGCAACCCTCGGTGTTGCACCCGCACCTCGCTCAGCCAATGAGTGGGAACAGGTCTGTATATGGGATCCGAACCCTCGGCGGGAGTGCCACCGCGCTCCCAAGCAGCACACTGTAACAGTGCGCCACCGGGCCGGCCCAAAATCACCCATATTTATAGCATGCACTTCAAAACTCTTCCAGCATCTATTCATTATCAAGCTCCAAAGTCGTTTCCACATTTTTAGGTATCATTCAATGCAGCACCCCATTTCTTGATACAACAATCTGTCTCAGTCATCTCAAGTTTCCATAATGAAATGCCATAGAGTGGGTGGCTTAAACAGAAATATATTTCTCACAGTTATAGAAGGTGGGAAGTCCAAGACCAAGATGCCAACAAAATAGGTCTCATTCTGTCGCCTCTTCTCTTGGCTTGAAGATGGCTGTTATCCTGCTGTGTGTTCACATATTCTCTTCTTTTTTGTATGCAGACAGAGAGAAAGAGCTCTCTTATGTTCTTCTTAGTACTCTTCAGATTAGAACTCCACATTTATGATCTCATTTGGCCTTAATTATCTCCTAAAAGCCTATCTTCAAATGCAGTCACATTGGGGATTAGGATTCAACATATGAATTTTAGGGGGACACAATTCAGTTCAAACCAATTAGTTTCCTCTGTTGCACAACAAATTTTAGTAAAAATTTAGCATCTTAAAACAACGTACATTTATTATCTCACAGTTTTTATGGGTAGGCCCAGAAACATCTTAGCTGAGATATTTGCAAAGCTACAATAAAGGTATCAGCTAAGACTGGGTTCTTATCTGGAGGCTTACCTGGCAATATGTCCACTTCCAAGTATACTCAGGTGGTTGGTATAATTTGTTTCCTTACCACTGTAGGACTGAAAGCCTTTCCTTCTTGCTCGCTGTTGGGTAGAGGCCACTCAGCATTTAGAAGCCACCCTGAGTTCTTAAAGGGCTGCCACAGTTTCTTGCCATGGGGCCCTCTCTATGACCCTTTTACAACATAGCAAGTTACTTTTTCATGGCAAGCAGGACAGCAAGAATAAGTCTGTTAACAAGACGTAGTCTTACATAATGTAATATACTCATGGGATCGTCATTCCATCAACTTTGCCATTTAACACAACACAATCATAGAAGCAACACCCTGTGTCCCTCACTATAGCATATTGGTTAGAAGCAAATCCAAGGTCCTGCCCACACTCAAGGGGAGGGGATTACACAAAAGTATAAACATTAGGAGGCGGGGATTATGGGAGCACACATTAGAGTGTGTTCACCACATTCATCAAATAAAATGTAAATCATATATCAAAGTTTCAGTAAAAAACAGAAATCACACATATACCCACCATGTAGAGATAATCACTATTAATGATGCTGAATGTGTTTCTTTCTAATCTTTTTCTAAGCATTCTCCTAGAACC
>NW_007756152.1:0-1010 GCF_000696425.1 Galeopterus variegatus | reverse complement strand
TAATTATGTCATTTTAATACCTGCACAACCCCTGTGATAATTATCAATACATTCATTTTACGTCTGAGGTAATTTGCCTAGAATTTCACATCTAGCAAGTGACAGAGTTACCCTTCAAACTCAGGAGGGTCCACTTTCAAAACCATAGTCCTCCCACTTCCTCACACTATGAGAAGACTTAGAAAATAATTTAGTTTTCAATTCATTACCAGAAATGATTTCCCTGGAATATTAGGAAGCTAACAGCAGGCTTGAGGTTGAGGCTACACAACCATGAGAAACAGATTATTTGCATTGTGTGGTGTTTGACTTAGTTCCCTGCCAAATGTCATGCCAAAGCCTTGACACAACAGAGATTGGAGCCTAGAGCTGTTCATTCCCTGCCTGGCAGTGCACACTGGCTGGCAATATTTTTCTTGGATATTCTAAAGTCACATCCGTCTCTGAACAGAGACTGAAAATGACTAAGAAGAAAATTATATGAAAAATAGGGTAAAGAAAAATCTAGGAGTGTGTTTCAGTTTTAAAAATATCAGAAAATTACACACATATACATTTACAGAATGTGTAGGTGCCAAAGGAAACTTTATCCCTAAAGCTTCATTAATAAAGATCATTGGCAAATTTAGATGAGTATGAAAAAAAGGCATAATACATTTTATGATTTAACATACTGGGAGAAGGCTTAGCATGGAGGAATCACAAGAGAGTAATGTCCCAAATTTCCCGTAGGGGTACAAAGCTTATATGCCAGTGTTCATAAGAGAGAGAAGGTGGGGGTAGGTACAAGTCCCAGAAGAATGGCCTGAGACCAGGTTTCTCTGAAGTTCTGGGCAGAGATCTTGCTTGTCACAGGTGAAAGAATGAAGTCAAAAGTTAAAGTTAAGTAGAGACATCCTGTGTGCAAATGAAAATTCTTGAAGTAATCTCACTGCTGCCCTCAAAGAACAGAAAGTAGCCAAAGGAGGGGCACTACAGAGGAAGCCTGGCTGTCTGCATTTACAAATGTA
>NW_007756151.1:0-7221 GCF_000696425.1 Galeopterus variegatus | reverse complement strand
GGGGGGTTTAACTGAAACTTAATTGATTACACACATTTCTGGGGTATAGAGTTGAGAATCCATAATTGTGTATGATATGTGATGGCCAAATCAGTGTAATTAGATTATTCATTAGTACAATACATAATCATTCTTTGTGTCCATTATCATTTCAGTTTTAAAAAATCAAAATGTATTAAAGTGTTTTTTATGAAAACATATTGATTATGCATATTTGTGGGGTACACAGTTGAACTTCAATTTCAGTACATGTATACAATGTGTGATCATCAAATCAGGGTAATTAGCATATTCATCATCACCAAACATATGTAATACCCAACACCAACAAAATCAAGGACAAAAACCATATGATTATCTCAATAGATGCAGAAAAAGCATTTGACAAAATTGAACATCCTTCATAATAAAGACTCTTAGCAAATAAGGTATAGAAGGAAAGTATCTCAACACAATCAAAGCTATTTACAACAAGCCCACCACCAGTACTCTCATAAATGGGGAAAGGCTGAAGGCTTTTCCCTCAAGAACAGGAACAAGACAAGGATGCCCACTCTCACCACTCCTATTTAACATAGTACTGGAGATACTCGCCAGAGCAATCAGGAAAGAGAAAGAAATAAAGGGCATCCACAGTGGAAAAAGATGAAGTCAAACTGCTCATGACATGATCCTATATATGGAAAAAACTAAAAGTCTACCAAAAAACTGTTAGAGCTAATTGATAACATCAGTAATGTTTCAGGATATAAAATCAACATCCCCAAACCAGTATGTGCATTTTTATTCTCCAATAATGAACTAACAGAAAGAGAAATCAAGAAAGCCCATTTATAACAGCCACCCCAAAATAATTTAATAAATAAATAATAAATAGATAGATAAATAAGTAAGTAAGTAAGTAAGTAAGTAAGTAAATGAATGAATGAATAAATAAATCAAATACCTAGTAATCTATTTAACAAGGGAGGTAAAAGATCTCTACAATGAGAACTACAGATCACTACTGAATGTAGTTTAAGAAGACACAAAAAGATGGAAAGACATTCCATGCTCTCAGATTGGAAAAATCAACATTGTGAAAATGTCTATACTATCTAAAGTGATCTACAGATTCAACGCCATCCCCATCAAAATACCAATGACATTCTTCACAAAATTAGAACAAAATAATCCTGACATTCATACAGAACAACAAAAGATCCCCAATAGCAAAAGCAATCCTGAGAGAAAAAAAAATAATAAAGCCAGAGGCATTACACTACCTGACTTCAAATTATGCTACAAAAATACAATAACCAAAACAGCATGGTACTGACATAAAAATAGACAGTCAGACCAATGGAACAGAATAGAGAACTCAGAAATCAACCCACAGACTTACAGTCAACCGATCTTTGACAAAGGCACAATAACATACATTGGGGAAAAGACTGTCTCTTCAATAAATTGTGCTGGGAAAATTGGCTCTCCATATGCAGAAGAATGAAGCTAGACCTACCCCTCTTACCATATACCAAAATCAACTCAAAACATGGTCATTTCATTGTGATAAGGACATTTCATCTCCTCTCTTCCAGCCATTTGATAAAATACAGTAAATTTGTCTTTTAATAGTGGGTTTGTTAAGTATGGTTTGCACATTTTTAATCAGTTAAATTTTAAGTGGTTGTATATGTACCTACATAATATCTTCAACTCTGCTTTTTGGTTCTTAAAGTTGAAAGTCTAACACAACCACTATCTGGCCCTTTACAAAGAACTCTACAGAACCGTACCTTACAAACCTATTTCAATTCAAAATTAGTCTCAAAGGATTTTCTAAAGAACCCTGAAGAGGGGGCGGATATTGCCCATATGTCAAAGATAATTTCAGGGCTTCCAGTCAAGATGGTAGAATAGATGGTGCCCAGCATCACTCTTTCCCACAAATCAACCAATTTACAATTATTAAAAAGCAATGACTGACAAGCTGGGGCTGCTACAGTTCAAGGGAAGAGGAGGAGAGGCCTACAGAGTGCATGAACGTGAGAGAAGCCACAATGAGAGAAAGAAAAAATGACCAGAGCTGGAGCTGTGAGTACACAGAGCAGGAACTGGAAAAAGCCATCACTGTACCCTTTGCTTGAAGTTCTTTGGAGGCTACAGGGGAGAACAGGGCCATGGTGACCAGCAAGACCACCAAAAGGGTTCCCATGGATCCACATAGGAGCAAACAGCCACAACAACTGAAAAAAAGAGGCACTCAGAGGCTGGTGAGTCATCAAAAGGGACTAGCACACGGCCCATCCCATGTAAAGTGTTTGGAGCATGGGCAGCAGGGGAGACAGGCCACCAGGAGAACACTGTGGCACAGCAAGGACAGCTGATCTGCCCCCACATTGGCATAGAACCACTCAGAGGAGACTGGTCAGGAATATAGAATTGCACGGGGTGCAGTTTGATAAAAAGACTCAGGCCAAGACCAGAGTTTCCATACAACCCAGGAGCACCAGATTTCACGAGAGCTGGGAGTACCTATAAAGTCAACCATTAGGATCTGAGCTGCACAAAAAGCCTTCCTCAGGGAACCAGCAGCAAAACAGCAGTTTAGCTCAACCACACAGCTCAAGTACTGATCTCCACAGGATGTTCCCCCAATTTAGAAATAAGCAAAGTACAATAAATTAGTTTCAGTGCAGAGTTGAAGTGGTAGGAACAGCAAATAACCCAACACAGAACTGAAAGAAAAAACAAAATACCCACAGAGCAGAGACAAAGTTTGATATTCACTAGTAAAGGTTTCACATCACTAAAGAACACCTATGAAACCTAGAAGGACAGGAAGTCCCCTGGGATACCAAACCAGGGAAGGGGGGAATGCTGTGGGCCTCAGTCATGCCCCCAATGCCCACAACCAGTCCCCAGCATGGGGCACCAAAGGCCTTGGCCATGACCCCAACCCCCACCCCCAACACCTGCAACCAACCCAGCAACAACCAGGCTCTCACCAAGTGGTGGGGGGTGAGAGCTTCAGCCACACACCCCTGACATTGTACTGAGCCCAGCAATGACCAAACCACCTCTGGAAGTCCCCTGGTCTCCCCTGCAGAAATGGGGGGTTGCAACAGACCTCAACCCTGCACCCCCTCCTTCCTCCTTCCCCTCTACCCCTCCCACCAGACTGCTCTGCAGCAACATCATAGAAGGCAAAAAAATATATATATATATATATATATATATTTATTAATAAATAAACTTAATAAGAAAATAACAAAGATAATTTCAAAATGAGTTTAAGCATCTGTTCAGTATGGCCGATGCCATCACATGATGACATGTGAATGGGCTCTTTCCCAGAGTATGTAAAAGTGTTTTGTAACTTGGATTTCACCTCTGTTCTGCTTGGTTGATAATTCCCCTCCCAAATAATTACTAGTAAAATGCTTTAGTTACACAGGAGTTAGTGTTCTAAAGGAAACAATTTAAGTCGTTCTCATGATGCTGTTTACCCAGTTTTTATAAAGGCATCAGCTGGGTACCTTCCTAAAGAGGGTGACAGGTAATGAGACAATCTCTAATTACTTAGGAACACTTTAGTTCCCATGTGCATTACTCAAGTGGTTTCAAAGAACTGTCTTGCAATTCCAGGGATCTGGTTTTTCAAACAGTCATGTATCTCTGTATTTAAAAATCCTCTCTCTCTGTAGACTCTGTCTCCTCAAAATACACAAACAATCACAAGGAATTTAAGCAAGAAATAAATTTCTAGAAAACAAACAGGTAATCGGCAACTTGCATTCACGGCTTCCAGATAATGCATTTGGTTGGTTTCCTACGAAATATGTATGAAATTAGCCTAATGAAGTTCCATAATCCACTCAATTATTTTTTTTCTCATTTCACATATTTGCATCTCCCCTCTTTTACTAAATGTTAATAGCAATTTGATGTGAACTGTTCATTGTCACATATAGATTGTTTATTCAGGGCATACTAGGCATCGGGCACTGTGCTACAAATGTAGAGATGTGATTTTAACACTTATAGGACCCCACAGTATAATCAGCGCCAGGTAACAGAAACACAAAGGGGTCAAGGTGTTATCTGATAAAACCAAATTCTGGTTTTATCTGTTACCATCTGTGTTCCTATGAGCTTTCTCATCTATAAAAGAGAAACAGAAAAGAAATGATACTGGCAATAAAAATATCACCTAGTTTGACATTCGACACGTACATAAGAATAAAATGCCACTACATATATGTGAAAGTTTGGAAGACTGCCTAACAGGAGATGAACAGGCGCTGAAAAACATAGAGAATGACCTGTAGAAAAGCAGTCCCCATGGAGCTAAGACAGCACCCTACAAAACCACCCAGGCAGGGGTTCAGTATGCAAGACGGCACTTCAAAAAGTTGGTGGAAAAATAGAATAAAAGATACTATGACTCTTTCCATGAACTTTTTGAAGTCCCCTCATGTACGATTCATTTAGAGGTGACACTGAATCCATGCTTCATGTATAATGCAAAAACTCTGTCTGTCTTTGTCTCCCTGTCTCTCTCTCTTACACACACACACACACACACACACACACACACACACACACACACCCCAAGGCATAGCAGAATTAACAATATAAAAATAATACCTTTATCAATTGTATTAACTAGAATTCTCAGAAAAACAGAACCAATAGGGTGTGTGTGTTTGTGTGCGTGTGCGTGTGTGTGTGTGTGTGTGTGTGTGTGTGGAGAGAGAGAGAGAGAGAGACTGATTGATTTTAAGGCTGGCAAAACCCCAAAAATCCACAGGCCGGGCCAGCAGGCTGGAGACCCAGTTGATACACAGTTTTGACAACAGTTGGCAACCCAGGCAGAATTTTTATGTTGCAGTCTGGAGGCAGACTTCCTTCCTTTTGGGAAACATCAGTCTTTGTTCTTAAGGCCTTCAACTGATTGCGTGAGGCCCACCCATGTTATGGAGGCTCATCGACCTCACTCAGAGTCAGCTGATCGTAGACGTTAAACACATCTAAAGGCACTCTCATCCAGCCATATCTGTACTAGCATCTCTGGAATCTGCTGGCCATAGTCATATATTTACTGAAGCAGACACCTCTTCCTCCCAAGACGGGGGCCATACCTGTACCCTTTCCAATCGATCGTCTAAGGAAAGCCCTCGGAAGCCTGCAACATCTTAAACTCTGTTTTTAAAGAGCCGTGTGCAGCCAGATACAGCCACGATATAAAGGATGAAGATTATCAGGGTCTTCACAGAGGTCTTGCTGGAAGTAAATGGTGCATTGATTTGGCAGCTTCTTTTGACCCTGTGTTGGGTCCTTTAGGGCAGCACACTGACCTGTCCCCTTCAAAGCCCATCCCTGGGCCTCCCTCCTGCAGGTTATGGACAGCATCCTTGTAAGCAAGGGCAGGTCTTTGCTGTGCTCTTGTCCTGAGCCCAGTTATCCACCAGCAGCTGTGACCATCTGTCCTGGATGGAGCCCACCTCCCTGCAGAAACAAATCAGCACAACAGTGTCATTACTTTTTATTGCATGTGTGAGGTGAGACCGAGCAGTTCTAGTCTACTCGAAGCCTCACAGTGGGTCACTCTCTCCCTGTGTCCTGCTTTTGTATGTGTGCCACTGTCTCTTTGGAGCATCCGCTCCTCACCTTGTGTCCTGTCCCTCAGGCCTGAGCTCATGCCCGTGTCCTGTGGATTTATCGCTGCTGCCCTGGAGATGGAACACAGGTGCCCCTGCTTGCAAATGCTTCTCACAGCTCTTGTCCTATGTCCCTGTCCCCTGTTTAACATGGGACTGTATTACTTGTTAAACTGATGAGCATAGCTGAGATTTTACAACTTTCATTTCTGAACATTTTGACATTTTTACTTTTATTCTCCCTCAAACTTGCACAGATGCATCTCTTAGGAATAAAGACTGGCTCCTGCCTCAACATTTTTATGCATAAGAAAAATAACAATAATTCCATAATATCACCTATGACAATTTATTGACATATCCCCAGTTGTTCTGAAAATAAAGTATTTTATACCCTTCTTTTTCCCTTTCCTTTTTTTTCCTTTTTTACGGGATCCAATCAGGCTTCACATTATTACATTTTGCTACCTCTCTTTAGACCTGTTTATTCTACAGCTTTCTCCCTGTTTTTGTTGTTACTGTGTTGCTTTCTTTAAATAATGTTACCTTCTTTGAAGACTCCGCACGTATGTCCTGGAGACCACACATGGTGATGTGTAGCATGATTTTACTTATTCCTCTCAGTCTTTGTACCAGGCGAGCCTTAGCAACCTACCTGATTATTCAGCTGTACACAAGGGGGCAACTTTGTAGTCTCTGTACACAAGGTGGGCAACTTTGTAGTCTCTGTATTTTATCTGCCTGCTTTTTAAATGGACACATAATTGTTCCTATTTATGGGGTACAGAATGATATTTTGATACATGTATACATGTATAATCGAATCAATTATAATGGATTAGCATAATTAGGAGATCCATCACTGCAAACATTTATCATTTCTTTGTGTTGAGAACATTTGAAGTTCTTTCCTCTAGCAATTAAAAAATGTACATCAAATTATTGTTGATTATAGTCACCTAACAGTGCTATACACCACAAAAACTTGTCCCTCTTTCCTAGCTGTTTTTTTTCCCCTTAACCAAACTCTCCCGATTTCTCTTCCCCTTCTCAACCATTAGTAACCACAATTTAACTTTCTACTTTTGTGAGTTCAACTTTTTTAGCTCCCACTTATACATGAGAACATGTGATATTTAACTTTCATTATATTAAGTGCAATATCTGTTGTATTTTTAAACTTTCCAGTTTATAATGATGGCTTATGAACCCTTTAACATCATGGTAGATGTGAGAGGGGGAAAGGCTCTAATGTTTTGTAAAGGAGGGTAAAGATTAACATATTTCCATTTTAGATTTTTTTTTTTCTTTTCATACGAACATATCCCAGGCGGGGCAGTTTTTCCTTAAGGTTTCCTTTACATTTCATCTTCCAAAGAATTGTCTGTCTAAAGCAGAAATGATGTGTTATCGGAAACACTGAAAACCATATTTTGACAGCTCATCAGATATCCAGACCTTGGGTCTAACCTTCCAAACTAAAAAAAGAAAAAAAAAAAAACAAACAAAAAAATTCGGCTGTAGACTTTTGAGACCCTGTGATTCTGTAGTCTTAAAACTATTCTCACCAACAAAA
>NW_007756150.1:6462-7221 GCF_000696425.1 Galeopterus variegatus | reverse complement strand
TATGTATATAACATGCAGTAACCAAAAGACAAGTTCAATGTTTTCTTTTTTAACTACACGAAGATTGCCTATTTATGACACATGAGCTGTAGAGTTTAAAATTCCTCATAGAAAGCATCACCTTGAGGAACATAAACTGTCCTATTACTTCTTTGGCAAATTTAAATGCTGTAAACAAAGCCAGCAATTACTCTTCTTTATTAACAAGTATAAAGGGCTTATTTGTTTCCAAGTTGGAGCTTACTAATATTGTTTTCACTGAGTACCAAAATATAAATATGTTAGCACCTCTCCATATTGGTATTTTAGAAAATTGCAGAACTAGACGTGGTTCTTCCTGAAGAAAAGGTAAATGTAATTTTCATACAGCACTCATTTTATAGAAATAAAGTCAGATATAAAACTAATATGTTTGTGTTTGATACTTTTTGCAATTTTGCTTTATTGAAAACATGGTCACAGTGATTAAATGAGCCAAGATTATGGTTGTACCATGTGATAGTACTTGCCTATTACTGTAAATACCAAATACTTAAACAGAAGGAAAACATGTTAGCACCCTCACAGTGAAACTAATGCTTTATGGTCTGAGGTTTCCATACATTGAGATGGACCTATCTATAAAGGACAGGTCGGTCTGCCTCTGTATCCCTAGTGAGTGCATCATTTGCCTTCTGGATTCAATATCACAAAGCACATGCTAATCAAAGTGCAAATTAACATGAAGCCCAAGAAGCCATCATATTAAACTCAAATAAT
>NW_007756150.1:0-1145 GCF_000696425.1 Galeopterus variegatus | reverse complement strand
TTCTCAAACAACTACAGATAGAACTGCAAACCGTGCAGCAATTCCACTGTTGGGCATATATCCAAAGGAGTGGAAACCATCACGTTTGAAGGGATACCTGCACTCCCATTTTCATTGCAGCTCTATTTACAATAACCAACATATGGAACCAACCTATATGCCCATCAATAGACAACCAGGTAAGGAAAATGTTGTAAATGTACACAGTAGAATTCTATCAGCCGTAAAAAATTGAAATTCTGCCATTCACAGCAACGTGGATGAGCTTGGAGAAAATAATGTTAAGTGAAATAAGTCAGGCACAGAAAGAGAAATATCTCACTTATAAGTGGGAGCTTCAAAACCAAGAAAGAAAGACCACAATAAAACATTGAGCTTTCGGGCCGGCCCGGTGGCGCACTGGAGAGTGTGCCGCTTGGGAGCACGGCGGCCCTCCTGCCGCGGGTTCGGATCCCACGTGGAGACTAGTTCCCGCTCACTGGCTGAGAGCCGTGCAGGCGCAACACCGAGGGTTGTGATCCCATTACCGGTCAGTAAAAAAGACAATAAGAAAAAAAAAAATACATTGAGCTTTCAGAAGGAGGGAGCAGACCTAGAGGTGTGAAAGGGAGAGGGGAAGGGGGATCAGGGAGTAACTGGGTAGGGGATACAAAGAACAATTACTATTTGTAATGATGAACATGCTA
This sequence comes from Galeopterus variegatus, assembly GCF_000696425.1. NCBI lineage: Eukaryota > Metazoa > Chordata > Mammalia > Dermoptera > Cynocephalidae > Galeopterus > Galeopterus variegatus. The sequence continues at coordinate 459 of NW_007756150.1, read as the reverse complement.
ATAATATTGATTTAATCATCACACACTGTGCACAAATACTGATTGTCAACTCTGTACCCCATAAATATGTATATATAAAAAAAAAGATAGAGAATGTCTATAAAGCCCAAAGAGGATAGATACATAGAAAAGAGCACCAATTAGACAAAAAACAATTATTTTAACAGAAACAGTGGAAACTTGAATACAATGGAATTTAAATTTATGCCATTCAGTTGAGTGGTAAAGTATTTAGAAGCATCCGGCTTATATTAATATTTAGAAAACATATTCTTTTATTGGCTCTTCGTGTCTCCTTTAGAAATCATATTCTTTTTTTGGTTGTTCGTGTCTCCTTTTTTGTGAAGTGACTTTTCCACTCCTTGCCCATTTTAAAAATTAGGTTTTCTTCCATTCATTTTTTGACCTTGAGGAAGAATTTTAGAGCACATGGTCTTGTCAAGCACATATTAGACACTT
>NW_007756149.1:6230-7221 GCF_000696425.1 Galeopterus variegatus | reverse complement strand
TCCCACCTCAGTGAGCCATACTCATTCAATATGCTTTATTAATAGTAGATATTTCCTTACATGGTGTAGAGAAGATACTTTGGATTTACTAAAATTTTAACCTACCAAGGATATAAAGACTCCCTAGATAATTTGCAACTTGTCAATACTTGGGATATTTGTTGTCAGCCAATACACAAAAGATAATTTCATCTTGGTCAGGCAGTTTTATAAATAAAGCAACTTATCACAAAACCAAAACCAAAACTAAGAAGAAAACAAACAATAATTCCACTGTCAATTTTTGGGTCAATGGATCCTGCCTTTTCTTCATAGGCTAAGCTTCTCAATCAAATTTTTTGTGATACACCAAAATCTTCACTATAGACAAAAGAAAGGGAAGATGCCTTTCAAACTCTTAAAGTACTCATTGCTTTCCCACCAGTGTTAGCTCTTCCTAACTTTAACAAACTGTTTCACCTTTTCTGTAACGAGAATAAGAAAGCTGCTAGTGGTGTGTTTACTCAAAATTTAGTGCCTCACGCTAGGTCTATTGCTTACTTTTCTGTTTTATTGAATTCCATTGCTCTGGGAATGCCAGGATATAAGTGAGCAGTAGAAGTAGCCTCTCTGTTGACTGAAAAGCTCAGGCATTAAATCTGGGATGTTTAGCTTATTTATATGTATCTCGTGCTGTTACTGCAATTTTACAAGTTTATAAGAGACAACACTTGTCTCTGTGCCACCAGACTATCTGTGAGCAAGTATTATTGTGCAATGCTAATGTTTTTTAGGCAGTTGTAATCTTTCAAATCCAGCTATTCTTTTGCCAGGTCCTGACCATGCCAGAACATGACAATCTCAGAGTCATCGATGAAGTAGCTCAACCTCATTCCGATATATCTGATACTCCTATTCCCCATGCTGACTTAGTACTGCTCACCAATGGATCTTGTGTAAAGAATACACAGGGAAATGTAAAATATTCTATGCAATAGTTAGTCCAGATCAG
>NW_007756149.1:0-823 GCF_000696425.1 Galeopterus variegatus | reverse complement strand
GGGTTGCGATCCGTTGCCGGTCATGAAAAAAGACAAAAAAGGAAAAAAAAAAAAAAAAGAATGTTCATCGGTATAAATCATAAACTTTGTGTCCCTTACCCAATTTCTCCCTAATCCCTCCCACCTCCCCCTTTCCCATCTCTAGTTTCCCATCTCTAGTCTGTTCTCTCCTTCGGAAAGTTAACATATTATTATGGTCCTGTGATCTTTCTTTCCCTTCTCTCTCTCTCTCTCTCTCTCTCTTTTCTTCTCTATTTGCTCTCATTCTCTCACTCTTTTTTTCTTAACTTCCAGTTATGAGTTAGGGCATGCAGCATTGTCTTTGATTATATACCCAGTAGTGGGAATGCTGGGTCGTAATGTAGATCTATTTTGGTTCTCTGAGGAACCTTTATACTGTTTTGCTCAATGGCTGTACCAATTTACATTCCCACCAACAATGTAAAAGAGCTCCCTTTTCTCCACATCCTGGCCAGCGTTTGTTATTTTCATCTTGTTGGTAACAGCCTTTCTAACAGGAGTGAGATGATATTTCTTTGTGGTTTTAGTTTGCATTTCCCTGATGATTAGTAATTTTGAGCATTTTTCATGTTCTTGTTGGCCATTTGTATGTCTTCTTTTGAGAAATGTCTATTCAGATCCTTTGCCCATTTTTTAATTGGGTTTCTGTTTGTTTGTACTTGAGTTTTTTGAGTTCCTTATATATTCTGGATATTAGCCACTTGTCTGATGTGTAGTTTGCAAACACTTTCTCCCATTCTTTAGGTGGCCTCTTCATTTTGTTGATAGTGTTCCTTGCTGTGCAAAAGCTTGTTAATTTGAT
>NW_007756148.1:6716-7221 GCF_000696425.1 Galeopterus variegatus | reverse complement strand
GTCCCTTCCTCTTGCTCCTACCTCATTTTCCACCTCCCCTTCAACCACAGTCCCTCCCTCCAGCACCTTGTAAGAGAATACATTTGTGTTGTTTTAAAAGCACCGAATTTGTGGTAATTTGTTACAGCAGCCATAGGAAACATTTATACAGAGTTCAATAAAAAAAAGTGTTGAATAATTGATGGCTAAATGAATCTGTTGCATTCTATTCGGTGAACATTGCCTAGAGTTTTCCATGTGTCTAGCAACATGCAAGGGGCTAGTTGATGCCCATGACTTCAAGGTGCTCAGGATCTTTCAGAGAGACCAACAGAAAAACTTGAGAATAATCAGGCAAAAAGTAGAGAACCGTATAAGGCAGGAAAACATTAAAACTCTGTATTGACAGTAATTGCCAAACTATATTTTGTTTCCTTATACCCTGTCCTTTTCCTATCACCACAATCTAGTTTTTGTTTGTTTGTTTATTAACTGTTTACTGTCTTCCTTTCTAAAATGCTAGCTC
>NW_007756148.1:4374-4789 GCF_000696425.1 Galeopterus variegatus | reverse complement strand
GCCTCTGCGCTCCCAGCGCCGCACTCTCCCGAGTGAGCCACTGGGCCGGCCCGTGCCTGTTTGACTCTATTCACGAAAGTTTCCTTGGTGCCTACCCTCCATTCTGTCACATGGGCAAAGCAGGGTGGGGGCAATGCCGATGCTGTCCACACTAGTGCCACATCCCTTTTCATGGCAGGAATTGGTCTCCACAGACACCAAGGGAGGTAAGCTTTTGCAGGGGCTCAGAGAGCTTTCAAGTGGAAACTTCCCACCCTGCAGGGAAAGCTCACCTTCAAGCCCGAGTCAGGGCAGCAGCTCCTGGGGTTTTTCTGACTCTGCTGGCTCGTGTACCGCCTCCCTCTTTTGAGAAGTCCTCCCTAGCTGCCCCAACTTCCCAGAAGCCCTCCATGGGTGGTCTGCTTGTGTGTCACGG
>NW_007756148.1:2389-3005 GCF_000696425.1 Galeopterus variegatus | reverse complement strand
TTTGTAATAAACCAGTAAACGTGTTTCCCTGAGTTCTGAGCAGCTCAGCAAATCAACTGAACCCCAATTTATAACATGTCAGCCAGAAGCACAGGTAAAACAACCTGGGCTTGCAATTTGCATCATTAGTGGGAAGGGGGACAGTCCTGTGCAACTGAGCCCCACTGTGGGATTGGACACTATTGTCAGGTAGATGGTGTCGGAAGTGAATTGGAGGTCACCCAGCTAGTGTTCACTGCAAAATTGGCTTCCTTGCTGGTGGGGGGAAACCCTCACCCATTTGGTCATAGATGCCTGTCTTCTGTGTTATTAATTGGGCTNGCTGGCCAGTGGAGTCCTTTACCCTTGGCCTGGAGGTCCGGCCTTTGGTTGCTGTGGGGCACTCCCTCCGCTGGCAGGCCATCTCTCCACACACTGTGAGAGGAGATGCAAGGCCTGGGAAACAGAAGCCTGGGGGAACGTTGCCAGGTCAGCAGGTGAACAAAGAACTTGACTTTCAAGTAAAAACTAAACCTGGAGCATAAAGAACAAAGTACAGACTTTAAGTACTGACAGAGCTGCATTTAAACTTCATCATCGATTCTTCCTAATTCTGTGACTTTAACACAAGCTGCTG
>NW_007756148.1:0-437 GCF_000696425.1 Galeopterus variegatus | reverse complement strand
ACCATGTGAGGATAGAGCAAAAGGACTGCAGTCCATGAACCGGAAAAGGCCCTCGCAAGACACCCAATCTGCCAGCACCTTCCTCCCGGGCTTCCCAGCCTCCAGAACTGAGAACTAAATGTGTCAATGTGTCTTGTCTAAGCCACCCAGTCTGTGGTTACAGCAGCTTGCACAAACTAAAACAATCAGTGAACAAAACAGAGAAAGCACCTTCTCTCAAGGTGCTTATATTTTGGCAGTGGGGAGAGAAATAGACAACAAACATAAACATGTCAATTACGTAGTATGTTGGCAGGTGATAAATATTATGTAAAAAGAGGAAAAAGTAGGGCAGGGCAGGGGTGTCTGGGAGTGCTGCAGTCAGAGTGCAGTTTGTAATAGTAAACAGTCAGGGTAGGCCCCATGGAGAGGAGAGATTTGAGCAAACACTCAGGAAA
>NW_007756147.1:6239-7222 GCF_000696425.1 Galeopterus variegatus | reverse complement strand
CATATTCTTAAATTATGACACTAAATAATTAGGTTCTTTCTAATTACATTCCTGGAGAATACACTTTTACCTATCTTGCTTTAGCTCTGCTTCTTATTATTACTATCTATATTTTTAGTATTAAAAGTATCGCATAGTTCTACTTTAGGAAATTTCACTAATTCAGTTAATAACATACCCTGGTGGTCATCAATTCACCAGTTAGTTTACTACTTGCATGGTAAATTTTCAGGAATCTGTTGCCTCTATTCTATCAAATACTGAGTAAAGCTCAATTCTTGGAATGTCTGTTCATGCTCAGGTAGTTTACCTAATGTATTAGCCAAGGTTCTTGAGGGAAACAGAACCAGAAGAGAGAAGAGATAAAGAGAAAGAAAGAGAACAAGAGAAAGAGAGGGAAAGACAATGAGATGAGAGAGAATTTATTAGGGGAATTGGCTCATGTGATTGTGGAGGCTGAAAAGTCCCAAGATAGGACATCTGTAAACTGGAGAACCAGGCAAACCAGTAGCTTGGCTCAGTTTATGTCTGAGGCCTGAGAACCAGGGGCACTGCTGGTGTAAATCTCAGAGACCAAAGACCAAAGACCCTAAAGTTCTGATGTGCAAGGGCAGAAGAAGATGGGTGTCCTAGCTCCAGAAGTGAGAGAGGGGGTGAGACAGAGGAGGGAGGGAGGGGGGGGGAGAGGGAGAGAGAGAGAGAGAGAGAGAGAATTCACCTTTCCTCTCTTTATTTTATCCAGGCCCTCAGACAATTGGATGGTGCCTGCTCACATTAAGTGAGGGTGAATCTTTATTCCTCAGTCCACTGATTCAAATGCTGACTTATTCTGAAAACATTCTTACAGACATACCCAGAAATAATGCTTTACCAACTATCTGGGTATTCCTTAATCCAGTCAAGCTGACACATAAAATTAAACATCACAGAGAGAGACAGAAATACTAAAAAGCTGAAACCAGAGAATGTACCCTCTTAAAAAG
>NW_007756147.1:0-5986 GCF_000696425.1 Galeopterus variegatus | reverse complement strand
ATCACAGAGAGAGACAGAAATACTAAAAAGCTGAAACCAGAGAATGTACCCTCTTAAAAAGATACCAATTGGCCATTTTCCTTAATAAACTGTAATCAATAGTATGGAATTTCCTGAATTTGCTTACCATATGCCATCTATTTATGAAAATTCCTAATGGAGTACTGCCTTGCTTTACACAACCCATTTTTGTTTATTTTCTTCTGTGTGTAATTTATTTATTGGTACAATATAAAAACTCGGCTAACTATCAGAAAACAGTTTGACAGGCAGCTTCTGACATGATCCCAGTGATCCTTAACTCCAGGTATACATTAGCTATATAATCCCTTCCCTTAGAGTGTGGGCTGTGCCTAGGGACTTGCTTCTAACAAACATAATATGGCAAAAGTGATGGGATGTCACTTCTGATACTAGGTTACAAAAAGACTGACTTCTATCATGCTCACCTTCTCTGTTTTCTCTCCCTCAGTTACTCTCAGAGAAGCTTTCTACCATAGTGTGAGATGCTCAGAAGAAAGGCTTACGTAGCATGAAGCAAATATCTCCAGCCAATAGTTAGGAAAGACCTGAGGCCTATCTTTAGCATGTAAATGAGCTTGAAAGTATATAATCTTTCAGTGGAGTCTTAAGATAATTGCAGCCTTAGTCAGCACCTTGATCTGCACCCCTGTGACATATCCTAAGTTGGCACTAAGCCCTGCAAAGTCAGACCCAGATTTCTAACCTTCAGAAATTGTAAGATAATAAATGCTTGTTGTTTTAAGCTGAGATGTTAGCGGGTAATTAGTTATGCAGCAGTAGATGACTGGAAGTGAATTGCTGCCATAACAAAAATGTACAAATGTAGAGGAAGGCTAGAAGGATTTTTTAGGAACATGTAAAAGGAAAATAAATGGCCTTGAACAGATTGTTAGTAGACATTTGTTTTTGAGGATGCTGTCTAAAAACAAAGTAAGAAAACTGGGTAAAAAAGAAAGTGTATTAGTCAGGGATCACCAGAGAAACAAAACCAATTTATTATAGAAACTGGCTTAGGATTATGGAAGCTAAGAAGTTCCATGATCTGCAGTATGCAAGCTACAGAACCAGGAAAGCCAGTGGTGTAATTCAGTCTGTGTCTGAAGGCCTGAAAAGGGTAGAAGTAGGAAGTGGGGTGGATGGTTTAAGTCTTGGCCTGAGTCCAGAGTCAGAGAACCGGAGTGGCCATGTTCAAGGGCAGAATAATATGGGTGTCCCAGTTCAAGCAGAAGCACATTTGCCCTTCCTTTGCCTTTTATCCTATCCAGGCCCTCAGTAAACTGGATGATGCTCACTCACGTTGGTGAAGCCAATCTTCTTGAATCAGTCAACTGATTCAAATGCAAACTTCATTCAAAAACTGCCTCATAGACACACCCAGAAATAATGTTTTACCAGGTATCTGGGCATCCCTTAGCCCAGTAAAGTCGACACATCAAATTAACCATCACAGGAAGTAAGAAAAATAGAAAAATGTCACCAGAAACTGGAAAACAAGGAAATCCCTTTGTTATATGGAAGCTTAAAATACACCTGCAATTAAATGGAAGCCTAAAATATGCTTGATAAACTCAATGATCTAGCTAACTGGATCTCCAAGCAAAATATTAAATGTACTACCTGTTTTTTCTTGTTATTTAATGCAAAATATCCTTGAATGACTATTTTAGAGCTGAAAAACTTCAACCATGGAATAGAAACAGACTTCTTCCAACATCTACTCAACCACTGTGGACGCATATAAATATGCAACAAACAAGTTTCTTAATATGCTGCATTTCCCTTGTATCTGAATATATTATTATAAATTCCCTCTGAACCAATATTTTATTCCAACAATCAATGAACCCTAAGTAGTTACTAATTAACTACTAAATTGTGAAATAGGATTCTGAATATAGGTAGGTAGTTGGTCAGGTCCTGTTGGTTGAGAATTATTGACTTCTTTGAAGTCATATATTCTTAGAAAGCATATATCAAACAATTATTAACTCTTAGGGAATATTGAAGGTGAAGAAATATTTATTCATTCGTTTGACAATTATTTATTGAATACCAGTTATGTGCAAGGTATGCTTCTAGGTACTTGCACTATATCAGTGAACAAAATGGACAAAGAGCCTGCCCTCATGGATATGAATTTACTTTTTAGAAGAGTTAGATAATAATAGATAATCATAATATATTAATAAACTTAAATTAAATGATTTATAACCTACAGAAAAATAAAAGTAAATGTAGTCAGGTAAAGGGGATCTGAAAGAGTTGACAAGGGATGCAGGGTAATGGTTGGACTTTTAAATTAAGATATTAGGTCTGTCATTTTCTTTCTGCTAATGTAAATTCAGTTCAGTGAATCAGTGGAAAACCTATGCAAATTAATGCTTATCTGAAGAAGTAAAAGATCCACATGTCAGTATCAATGCAATCGTACTGATTCGTAGTTAATTAACCTTTACTCAGTTTCAACTATTTGCCAAGTTCTTGTGCAAGAAATGATTTCTAATACTATGTTAACTAAATAACAACCCTGTGAAGCAGTTATCACTGCACAGGACATACCAAAGCTCAAGGAGGTTAAGTGAATTGCTTAGGGCCACAGTGGAGATTGATCTGAGGCAGGAAAGGTAGGAGGTCTGCTGAAAAGAGAGTGGTCATTTAGCAAGTTAATTTGATAATACTTTTAATTGGTTCAATTATTGCTTTTCTTTCTGTTTCTTCAAAAATCAAACCTTGGAAATAAACAGAATATAAAGAAACTTTAGTTTTAGTTGTTTTCTTTTTATTACTTTATGTGTCAAATATGGTTTTTAATTTAAACTCCTTTTAAGTTCATTGTCTCATCATAGGTATTGTTACCTGAACTACATTTATTCATTCTGTATCAAAAAATAGTTTATTTATTTATTTATTTTAAATATTTAATTTATGAGAAAATCTTAGAAACAAAGAAGGGTCTTGAGTTTACTGTGTCTGGAATTTGACACAAGCAAATCTTCTGTGAATGATACTGAAGCTGCATAAGACCAATTAAGAGTTTCAAAACTGATATGGAATCATTTGATCAAAAAATTATAAACAAACTGCTATATTTTCATTATGCAGATTTTAATTGCATACAAATATTTGCTTTTATGAAAAACCATCATCTTCCCATAACATGAAAACATTTATTCCTTTAATTGCCTAAATTATCAGTGTGAGTTATTCTCCATAACACCTTTTTTTATTTTGGAAATTAGAAAACATTTCTTAATATAATGACCACAGTTGTAAGCTCCTCCTGGTTATACCACTGCAAACAGAGACAGTTCCACTATAACTAGCCAATGTGGGTGGCAGGGGCTGTGTTGATTGCTTTGACAAAAATCAGAAACTTTGGACTTCTGTAATGCAGTCGTTCTTTGATAGTTTCACTCCCTCCAACACACAGCAGTGCATTTCTCCTCCAATTGCTGTTCATTACCTTATTTTTACTGCCTAGAAATAGATTTGCCTTCAGCATTTAAACTAACCCACTGTGGTATGGAATGCCAAATTTTTGGCTTACTCCAAATACTTTAGTTCAAAAACATTAAGTTCATTTTGTGCCTTGCCTGGTAATCCTAGAGCATAAATATTCCTTTATCATGGCTAATTTTCGAAGTCCTTTTAGAAGAAGAAAAAAAAAATCTTGACATCACCTGAGTGGTTAGTATTAGTTAAATGTCTACCAAATACTTAGCAGTTTTTTAAATATTAAAATTATAACATTAACACAGTTAGGGAAAATTATATATTGATGGTATTAAAGTGTTTGATATATCAGACGCTTCAGCAACATTTGCATAACTCAGACACCTCTGTATAATTTTAAGGAAGTAATATTGTGCAATTAAAAAAAATACTTATTCATTCATATTGGTTCTGTTTTCATCACTTAGTTGAAGTTTCTTTAGGTACCTGAGAATAATTTCTCCCTATTTAATTATGGATTGTAGTTATTTAACCTATGGATATCACATGGTTTTGACTGTTCTACATGAATGTTTTGTATTGTAGTTGTTCAGTTTATAGGTATTTATTTTTAAATAAACATATCTCAGTTATTCATGTTTCCTGCTGTCTTGTCAGTAGTAAATATTGTAAGTTTTTGTTTGGTTTCTTTTTCTACCAACGAGTCAACATCCTGGTGGTCAATACAGAATTTCTTAATCTTATTGGCCAAATTAAGGAATTATTTGTTCATCAGAGCTGTGGAGTTTTTAAACAGAGATTTGTTATAACATTAGTCTGTATATGAAAAGAAATAATAGACTGATCATTCTGTTTTGTGTGTATGTTTATGTTTAATAGAAACTAATCTCTGAGTATTCATTGATTATGAGTCAATGTATGTAAAAGTTTATTAACATTTGAAAATATTTTCAATATGATGCATAAAGACCAATGGAATATCTATCATTCCTCTCAAAACACCAATGAAATGACCAGAAATGAGTGTTTTATTTAAAACAATGCATTGCAACAACAGAAAACTGGTGCCACCAGAGGTCAACATTTTTAAGAAGTCTATGGAAAATATCAAACTTATGGGAAGAAAGGGAAGAAAATATCAATTAGCCTCTATCAAATTTTGATTGATTCGATTCAAAGGGGAAAAAAACAGCCTTGGTAAATAATTGTTGGTCCTTTCTAAAAGTCCCATACAGAAGAAAAGACCAGCCATGGGACAGTAAACAGGAAAACATCAAGATTTCAGGAACTGTCAGAGTGTCCTGCAAATGTGGTTGTGCTTTTACTGAGTGAATCACCCTGCTTCACCTGCAATGAAGAGGAAGATAAGTAAAGTGAATATTTTGCCAGAGCTAGCCATTTGATTGGTGAGTGAGCCAAAATAGAGATGAGCAAAATTCCCCACCTAACTTCAGGGAAAGAAACATAGGAACTAAAATGACTCCACTCAGAAGTCGATTTCTGCAATGTGCTTGGCTTCTCAGAAAATCCTTCTCTAGTTACCAGTATCAGATTAGTGCCAAAAAGGTAAATGTGAGGCACTGATAGCATTTGCTATGCCATGTTTCTTAATTTTCTGAATGGTCATTATTAACTCATCATGTTGAAATTTGAGGCAATTCTTCCAATAAATCCCCTCTTTTACATGCTAGTTTTGGACTAAATGAAAATTAACAAATAAAAAAAAACACCTCTTAAAATAAATATTTGTAAGTGTGGCTTATTCATAAGATCAAATGATATTATGAATGTCAAAATTAGAGAGTATAGAATGGCTATGATACTGGATCAATAAACACCTCTCCCATATAGGCAGGGCTTTATCTCTAAGCTCACCTTTTTACCATAAATGATTGAGGTAATGCACATTCTACAAGCATATCAGCTTTTAAAGACTGAAGGAGCTGGATGATGCATTCCTGACTCCTCTACTACCCTCACGAATTACATAAATCATTCCATTAAAGATGAAGAAGATTTTTTCCAACATCTCACTTTCATCTTTGATAAAACCTCTGATTAAAACTTATTAACATTGATTGCAACACATAACTTTTAATATTTATGTACCTCAATTTTTAGACAGTATATATAACCTAACAGATAGTCAATATACTTACATCATAACATTAAGTTAAGCATTTTCACTTTGGTTTCATAGGCTCACTAGTGTTTTCTATGAGTCTATCAGTGTGTTTTTTATTGCAAAAACATTGAGGCACTATGTTTCCTAAATAACAGGAAAACCAGAGGTAGATGAGTCCACCATTTATTTAGCAAAACAATATCATGGCTTTAGGTTACCTTTTCTCTTATTCTTCCACTTATGTTGCAAAATGGCTGTAATATATTCAATCAGCATTTTTATACATAAGAAAATCTAAATATCAAAATGGAGAGGAGAAGCATTTTATTTTGTATCACTTTCTTTTACCAAAGATTACAGTTTTTCACAGAAACATGATCTATG
>NW_007756146.1:6637-7222 GCF_000696425.1 Galeopterus variegatus | reverse complement strand
TAAGATGGGCTCCACCCTGCACACTGAGAAAAGTTCCCTGGTTCTGTTCTCTCTGACATCAGAGTGCCCTGTGCAGTCACTCCCTGTCTTTGACATCCGTGTACCCACAAATGCCTGCTCAGTATGTACAGCTCCACGCAGTGGGCTCTGAGTTGTTACACATGTCCATAGGGAATTTATAGGACTTGGCATGCTGCTGGACTTGTAGGGGATGACTAAAAAACATTGACCAAAATTGGTCAATCTAGGTTGATGGTCAGGTTCACAAATTTCAACACAAGGATCATGTAGCACCAGGTATTCAGACCATGTCAATAGCACATTTGGATTGAAAACACACAGGTGTGCTGTGTTTGAATGCATACCCTCATGGTTTCATACACCTAAATGTGCACCGAAGTGATGCTCATGAATGATGCCTCTGTTCAGGAGCTGAGGTCTGATCATGAAGGAAAGACAGCACTAGTCTTTCTTGCCAGTCACCTTACTCAGTGAGAGGGCCTCTCCTGAATTGCTTTTTTGGATAACTTAAAAGGAGCAAATCAGAGCAAGGGCAAAATCATTTATACTTGTCCCCCTCTTTTC
>NW_007756146.1:0-1786 GCF_000696425.1 Galeopterus variegatus | reverse complement strand
CCTAGGCTAATTGTTCATCTGATGGCCTTTCTACATTTTCTCATTCCGGTTTCTCCTTTGGGTTTTTGTTGTTCTTATTTGCTGTTGTGTTGCTCCCCCACTTATAACATGGTCAGTCTGAAAAAGAGCAGATACTTAAATCTGTGTATGTGACAGACAGTGATTTTTTTTTTTTTTTGTATGTGAGAGAGAGGTAAGAAACTAAAGGTTTAAAAGGTCAAGTTTGGAAATTGCTCATGAAGGGGAATTGGAGCTAATAACTGTCAAGCACCCACTCCATGTCAGGAACTGTTATAAACCCTCTCCATATTATCTCATTTAAGCATCACAGTGAGCTTTTGCAATGAGTACTGTTATCCCCACCTTACAGGGTAGGAACCTGAGGCTCAGAAGATTAAGTCACTGTATTCGTATATTGTTACTAATAAGTCAAAGTCAGAGTAATCCTCAAACTCTTGTCTATGAGACATCATATTCTCCTGTTCAGTCTCAGTCATCTTTGCCTTACAAATCCTTAAGTGACATCATGAAGTGCCCCTGTTTTGGTAAGTGTTCTCTAATTCTTATGTTCTTGATCTTTTAACCACTTTTCCAAGGGCACCAAACCTAGATCTCTGGCTGGCCATTACAAATAAGACTGATAAGTCAATGAACTGTCATTACTGAGAAGAAGACAGGGCTAGATAGACACACACCTAAAGACTTTCTGGGAGAGAAATTTTGGTGATCCTGAAAGGAAACCACCAGGCAGGCAGTATTTACTGAACTTCTCCTAGAACCTTTCTCTGGAGCAGGCACTGTGGATCTGGGGAGAATATGGACAGTGTAGCCCATGTGAAGTTTTCAGCTTCCCAGGCCCTTCTTCCCCCACCACCCAGCCTACATCCACATGGGGGGTGTGGGTCTCAACTCACTCTATTTGTTCAAGTCTTGGCTCCTCACCCCCATCCTAGTTGTGGGCTTCTGGGCAAGGCGTTCATTCTCTCTGTTTCTGTTTTGTCATCTCTAAAATGGGAGTGCTGATAGTACCCATTTCAGAGGGTTTTGGGAGAATTAATGATATTATGCATGTGCAATGCAGTAGTAAATGCTCACCAAACCCTGTCATTGAGGATGGTGCCTTTATGGTTTTCTCCTTGTTTTACATGTGGATGGCAGAAGCCAAGTCTTAGAATTCTGTCTCCTGCAGATCATCTGCAAGAGTTTGGCTGGGGAACATGCAAGGTGCTCAATATGTGTTTGTTGATTAATGGAAAAGAAACAAGGGTATGGGCCAGGGTCAATCCCAGCCTATATGTTCATAGCACTTTCACTCCTCAACCTCATATATTTTATTGTTATATTGGTTGATTATTGCTCCAAGAAAACAGGGAGCTTGTTCCCATAGTGCCAAGATCAGTGCATGTCACACAGTAGCCACTTTATAAATATATAAATGCGTGAATGAATGAATTTTTTTCCTATGAAAGGCAACAAGCTGACTAGGAACCTTTGGGCAGCTTCTGCCCTGGAACCTCCTGAGCCCTGGGCTTACAATCTCACTCTCCTACCTGTGACTCCAGCCAGCCCGGGGTTCTTGCTGGAGGCTACCCACAGGAAGCTGCCTGTGCTTGTTCCTTGTCCCAGCACCTGCAGGGCCCAGGGCAGAGCTCTGCAGATTGGCAACTGCTTAGTTCCATGTCGTAAGATTCACTGGGAATTTCTGCCATTTGGATTTATTATTTTAATTGTTTTATGGTTTATACTTGTGCCCTGCAGTGATTTTCCATTAAATCAGAAGATTTAT
>NW_007756145.1:0-7224 GCF_000696425.1 Galeopterus variegatus | reverse complement strand
CTCTAAAATGGGCTCTGTGGAGACAGACGTCCTCCTTCTTTCTTTATCTCTGCTGGTGACTCTCCTGGTGTTAACACACTCCAGTTGGTGGTGGACAATCTGCATGGTGCTTGTGGCATCTAGCCACCTTCACGGCAGCCCTGGTTATCATGGTGGCTTTGGTAGGCCACCCACTTGGAGAAGATGTTTTTGGCATGCTCCTTGGCACTGGCGGTGTGCCTGGTTGTGGAGAATGTCCGATCCCCAGCTCCATACCCCAGGTCCCAGAGTGGGTCCTGAGGCACTGACATGGTGTGCCTTGTTGTGGGAGGCATGTACAGTCCCCTTCTCCATGCCCTGGGTCCCTGGGTGGGCCCCAAGGCACTGACATGGTGAGCCTGGTTGAGGGAGGGTGGTGTTAAGGGAATGTTTCTAAGTCTACCTGTTGAAGGCTGTGTGTCCCCTTGTGAGGGGCTCTGTGTCTGCTATTGATGGCTGAGTGTATCCCCTGATGGCTGAGTGCACCTGTGGATGGCAAGTGTCTGGCCATAGGTGGCCAACTATTCAGCTGTGGAGGGCCAGGTGTCCCCCTGTGGGTGGATGTACACCCCACCTCCATGGCCAAGCATCCAGCCATGGGTGGTTGACTATCTAGCCATGCAGGGCTGAGTGTCCATGTGGGTGGTCCTGTGACTGGCTGTGTATCTGCCCTTGAACCTGGTCCCCTTAAGAGAATGTTTCTAAGTCTACATGTTTCTAAGTCTACTAAGTCTACACACTGTTGAAGGCAGTGTGTCCCCTTGTGAGGGGCTCTGTGTCTGCTATTGATGGCTGAGTGTATCCCCTGATGGCTGAGTGCACCTGTGGATGGCAAGTGTCTGGCCATAGGTGGCCAACTATTCAGCTGTGGAGGGCCAGGTGTCCCCCTGTGGGTGGATGTACACCCCACCTCCATGGCCAAGCATCCAGCCACGGGTGGCTGACTGTCTGGCCATGCAGGGCTGAGTGTCCATGTGGGTGGTCCTGTGAATGACCGCGTATCTGCCCTTGAATGACTGTGATCCCCTGTGAACATGGCCATTCCCTTCTCTCTTTTCCTCCCTCTGTGGCCTGTTACTAGCCGGTCTGGAGATTGAGCTGGATCTGGCCACAGCTTCCCCAGTCCCTGCCATCTCTCCATGAGGCTCTGGCCAGTGCAGTCCATAGCGTGTGTGGTGGGGGGACACTGAGCACAGTAGGAGGGCACCCAGGTGGCCATAGGGGTGACATTTCCTTCCTGCCCCCCCACCCCAGGCTGAGGCACCGGAAGGAGCAGGGCACGTATGCACTGTCCCTGATCTGCAGGAAAACTGTGTACCACTACCTCATTAGCCAGGACAAGGCGGGCAAATACTGCATTCCCGAGGGCACCAAGTTTGACACACTCTGGCAGGTAGGCTGCCCACACACCTCACTCTGGGGGCAGCGCTGTGATGGACGCCCAGGCTCCGGGGAGGAGAGGAGGCCCTGCCCTGACTCCCCTGTCTGCAGCTGGTGGAGTATCTGAAGCTCAAGGATGATGGGCTCATCTACTGCCTGAAGGAGGTGTACCCCAACACCAGCGCCAGCACTGTCTAGGTGAGTGGCCGCAGGCTGGGCTGGGGGGCAGAAGCCCCATCCCCCACCCCCTCCCTGTCCTTTCTGCTCCCCCAGGGGCCGCTGCTCCCACACTCCCAGCCACCGCTCCACGTTCACCCACGTGAGTCGGTGGCATCTCAGAGCTGGGGACCCAGGCATGTAGCTGGGTGGGTGGGCTCCTGGGGGAGGCTGGGATGGAGGAAGGGGTCTCTGTGGAGGGGAAGAGGGTCTTCCTCAGCACTGCCTCTGGGGAGTCCTGAGTGGATGGTGGTCTCATGAGAGGGGCTGGGTGCCCCCAGCTCGGGCGCTGCTGACCATTGCTGACCCTGTGACCTATAGACTCGGAGACGGATCGACACTCTCAACTCAGATGGATACACCCTGAACCAGGTCAGCCGGCAGAGATGGAGGTGTGGGTGGGCTCAGGCCGAGAACGGGGTCCCTGGCTGGGCTGTGGGGTTTGGCAGGGAGGGTGTGGGCCAGGCCCAGCCTACAGCGGTTGCATTGGTTTACCCTGCGCTCACACCATGGCCACACCATCAGGCCTGCCTGTGTGCATGTCCATCCTGCTGCACTCAGGGGACTGCTCCCAGCCACATCAGGGACTCCCAGTGCACAGGCACAGGTTTGCTGAGTGTCTACTGTGTGTCAGTCACATTCCAAGGTCACCATGTGCATGAGCTCACTGAATCCTCCCAATACACTATATGCAGTAGTTATGGTCATTATTTTCATTTTTCAGATGAGAAAGGGAGGGCAGGTAACTTTGTAAGGTCCTGCAGCTAGGCAGTGGTGGAGCGGGCCCAATTTGAACCCAGGTGCACGTGTTCCTAAAGCTGCAGGTGCTCATGTGTCTCACATGTAGATGCAGACCTGTCCACATGTGTGTACAGAGAAGAACACACGTAGTTACACGTGCACCCAGATGCTCATCTTTGGAGGCCTCCTAAACATGGCTGTGTGGTGCACATGTAGACATAGGCAGGCCTGGACACAGGTGTACACGTGTGAATGCTCACACTTCCATGCTCCAGCTGGCTCACTAATGGTGACACATGCATACAAATTCACACTCTTCTACAGTCCACTTGTACATGGCTTCACAGGCACCCACAGCTGTGACTGGGAATGCACGCACGTGCATGCGCGTGAACATACATGTGCACCCTCGTGCCTGTGCATGCTCTGGGGGCACACCTTTGTCTGAGGTACTTGCCCTGTGGGGGCTGAGACTGCCCTGCCCTTCCCCCTCCCCCCTGCCTGCCCTCTCCCTCTCCTAACCTAGGAGTGTGCGGCTGTGTGTGTGCCCAGCACGTCTAGAATTCCCAGACAAGCCGCGGCTGATGCCCATGGACACAAGCGTGTACGAGAGCCCCTACAGTGACCCTGAGAAGCTCAAGGGCAAGAAGCTCTTCACGTGAGAACCTCCTCATAGCTGACATTGAACTTGGCTGTGGCAACTTTGGCTCAGTGCGCCAGGGTGTCTACCGCATGCGCAAGTATGACCTGGTGCTGTGGTGGGGACACCATTATGTGGGGGGTGGGGGATGGGAGCTGGAAGGTCTGTCTGTTTCACATCAGTTTGCCTGGGAAACAGAGTCTAGGACAGGACATTGCATGCCGGAGGATTCCCTGAGAGAGCTTGGGGACACCTGAGAGGGAGGGAGAGACGTGGGCCTGGGCCAAGGGGAGGTTGGGCTCAGCTGCAGTTGTCCATCCCAAGGGGGCCACAGAGGGGCCATTTGTCCCCTGCATGGACTGGTCATTGGATACAGGCTGCTCCTGGGGAGGGCATAACTTTGGGTGAGACGGGCAGTTCCAGGCGAGGGACTCGGCTGTGAGCTGTCCTCAGCGGACACTCCCGGCAGCTGGAGGACTGAGTGCCTTGGCCCTGATGTGGGTGGCAAGCCCCAGTGCCCACCACACAGGGCAGGGAAGAAGAGAGATGGGGGTGGGAGTGGGTGCCCTGGTAGGCCCGCGCTGCTCCCCCACCCACCTGCATGCCGTGCATCGGGGCAGGAAGCAGATCGATGGTGGCCATCAAGGTTCTGAAGCACAGCACAGAGAAGGCGGACAAAGACGAGATGATGTGGGAGGCGCAGATCATGCACCAGCTGGACAACCCCTACCTCATGGGGCTCATCGGCGTCTGCCAGGCCGAGGCCCTCATGCTCGTCATGGAGATGGCGGGTGGCGGACCCCCACACAAGCTCCTGGTTGGAAAGAAGTGAGCTCCTGGGCACCGGGCCATCGGGACTGGGGGGCCAGAGGGCTGGGGGCTTGCGCTGTCCACCCACTGGAGCGTCCAGGGCAGGGCGGACACACTTGCACTCACGTGGGGAACATGCGTGCCGGCATTCCCACGTGCGCACATCCGTGAGTGCGCACCCTCATTGTCCCAGACCCCGACACCCACACCCGCGCCTGCAAGGCAGAGCTGCGCACCCTGAGTCTCCCCTGGATACCACGGCAACGGTATCTACCTCAAGGGGCTCTTGAGGATCAAACGAGTTGATACTTATTAAGTGCATCTGGCAGGGCTAGTAAGAGCTTTAGAAGGATTAGCTCTGTCACTGTGACCCAGACTCTGTGGGCCCAATTCGTGACCCGTGGGAGATGGCCGATAGTCAATTGTCTGTGACCTAAAGCAGGGGCAGCACACTGCAGCCTACGGCTTGTTTTTGTACCATGTTATTTTTCATTTTTTAAAAGTTAAAAGAAAAGAAAAACAAGAATATGTGGCAGAGACCACATGTGGTCTCCCTGGCCACACGTGCGATCCTCCTCGCCCCTCCTCCCCTAGGGCGACGCCCTGGAGCAGGCCATCATCAGCCAGGCGCCCCAGGTGGAGAAGCTCATTGCCACGACGGCCCACGAGCGGATGCCCTGGTACCACAGCAACCTGACGCGCGAGGAGGCCGAGCGCAAACTCTACTCGGGGACGCAGACTGACGGCAAGTTCCTGTATGTGCGGCCTGGGGGCTGGGGCAGACCTGAGTGCGCAGCTGGGCCTTGAGGGATGTGTTTGTGCTCGCACGTGCAAGTGGGTGGTGCGTTTCTGATGCGCGAAGGGACTTTTATATGGGAAAGCAGCGGCAGTGACTAGGAAGCCTCCAGAGCTGCCAGCCTGGGTTGGAATCCAGCCTCTGCCACCTACCTGCTGTAGATCTTGAGCAAGGAGCCGAACTTCTGCCTGCCTCAGTTTCCTCTTCTTAACTCAGTGTGTGCTGAATACCTACTCTGCTCCAGGAACCGAGGACATGGCACTGAGCCAGACAGACACAGGTGCAAGTCCTGTGGGGCAGGCAGACAAAATATAGACTGTGTGAGATGGTGGTAAGTGCCACGTGTGTGTAGGTGGGGAGGGGTTGCAATTTTAGATTAGGTGGCAGAGGAAGCCTTCCTGAGAAGGTGACTTTTGGGTAAAGAACACAAGGAGGTGAGAGGGGAGCTGTGAAGCTCTCAGGTGGAAGGGTGTTGCTGGCAAATGGGACGGTGAGTGTAAAGGTCAGGAGGCAGGGATCTATTTGGCATGTTGGAGAGACGTTGAGGAGGTCATTGTGCCTGGAGACGAGTGAGAGGGAGGGTGGGAGGAGCGGAGGATGGGGCGGTGACTTTGGCTTTGACCCAGTATTCCCAGGCAGTCTCCCATCCAAGTCCTAACCAGGGCCGACCCCACTTAGCTGCAGATCAGGGGAGATCAGGCACGTTCAGGTTGCTGTGGCTGTACATTGCCTTCCAGTCTCATCCTCCCCCCATCTGAGTCAGATCCTGTAGGCTTTAAAAAAACAAAAAGACTGGGAAGCAGCCAGGAGGGAGCCCCAAGGCCTGGGTGGAGCCACCTGTCCTGGTCCAGGCAAGTGTTGATGGGGCTGGATCAGGGTGGCAGAAGCAGAGGTGGGAAAAGTGGGGTTCTGGAGAGATTCTGAAGGCAGAGCTGCCAGGGTCTGCTGACGGATCAGATGTGAGACAGGGGAGGGGAGGGCATGCCACAGAAGGATGGAGCTGCTGGGGGGATAGGGGACGGGAGCCGGTGTGGGGTGCGTGTGCCTGTGAATGATCAGGGGGGCAGCTTTGGCTGTATTATCCCTTAGAAGTCCGTGAGACCCCTGAGGGCTCATCGAGGGTGCAGGCAGAGGTATGGGTTGGAATTGTAGCACACGCGTGATACTTAAGGCCTGGAGACTGGACGAGGGGTTTTACCTGTTTTGTTCACAGTTACAGCCTCATGCCTGGCACACAGGAAGTGTCTGTGGAACACATGGGAATCTGGCCCATGCTCAGCTGGGTCAGAAAGCCGGCTTTGCCCCCTGGGAACTTGGGCTTCTTCTCCCAGCTGACCCTGCCTTTCCCCCCACCTCAGGGAGGAGGTCCCCGTCAGCAACGTGGCTGAGCTGCTGCACCAGGTGTCCATGGGCATGAAGTACCTGGAGAAGAAGAACTTTGTGCACCGTGACCTGGTGGCCCGCAAGTGACCTGGCAGCCCGCAACGTCCTCCTGGTCAACCGGCACTATGCCAAGATCAGCGACTTTGGCCTCTCCAAGGCACTGGGTGCTGACGACAGCTACTACACCGTGAGCCTCCACCCCTGGGGTGCCCAGGTGGGTGGGTTTGGTGGGCAGAGGGGCCCTGAGCCCTCCCCTGGCAGCGTCTCCCCTTCCCCAGGCCCGCTCAGCGGGGAAGTGGCCGCTCAAGTGGTACGCGCCCGAGTGCATCAACTTCCGCACGTTCTCCAGCCGCAGTGACGTCTGGAGCTACGGGGTCACCATGTGGGAGGCCTTCTCCTATGGCCAGAAGCCCTACAAGGTAGGCTTGGGCAGAGGCGGGCAGGTGGCAGGTGGGGGTTAGGGTAACGGGGCCCTGGTTACTCACACGTGCCCTGGTTGGAGCAGAAAATGAAGGGTCCCGAGGTCATGGCCTTCACTGAGCAGGGCAGGTGGGTGGAGTGCCCTCCAGAGGGTCCACCTGAAATGTGCACACTCTTGAGCGACTGCTGGATCTACAAGTGAGTGCCAGGGATGGGAGGGACCCAGCCAGACTGAGCCCTGGGCCTGGGGCAGCAGGTTCTGTTGCCTGATCAGAGTCAACATAACTCTGCCCATCGTCATCCCACCCAAAGACCCTCATCCAGTCCATGGCCTTTTCAACACTCAGTACCTTTAGTCCCCCTAGATCTACACTCAGCTCTCTGACAAACTGGCCTTACAGTGCTCCAGTGGGCCAGCACCCCAGCACTCTGCCTGTGGACACCCAGGGCTCCAGCATCTAAAACCTCAGCCCTTCACCAGCCAACACTCAACCCATGGATCCTGCGATACTCAGACAAAGTCCATGCTCTGTGACCCAACACACAGCACCAGTACTCAGGGCGTGGGATAATTCTCCAGTGTCTAATAACTCAGTCCTCCACCAACCAACACTCAACGCCTAATTACCCAGACAGGCCAGCACCTAGGAACCCAAGCACTCAATATACTTCAACCCCTTGCCTCTGTCTGTTTGAAGCCCAGCACGTGAACATCCCAACTCCTAACACCATCAGTATCCCAACTTCCCACGAGACAACAGGCAACACACCCAAACAAGCTGTCACCCTACAGTGCAATGTGTGAACATTCGAACATCTG